>NC_059091.1:21230198-21397992 GCF_020497125.1 Mauremys mutica | reverse complement strand
CTTTTATGAGGCCCGTCAGTGTAGAAATTCACAGATGATACTAAATATGGGGGAGTTTAGTATCAGCTGGGACAGAAAAAAAAATAAAGAGGGACACAGAGAAATTAAAAACCTGAGCAGAGAACAAGATTCCTTTCAGAAAACTGAAAACTAGCACATCTGGAAAGTAACTGACTTAATGGGAGGGAGAAAAGTGGGAAGCAACAAGTGCCCTGGGGGTGACAGTGAAAAACCAAGTCAACGTGTATATGCAAGGGGTGATGGCTACCACAAAGAGCCATGTGGGTTGGGTCTTTTCCACACAGGGATCATGGCACAAAGCAGGAAGATGACAGTTCTTCTCTGTTCATCTAAGGTGTATAATACATTTAGGTAAAAGTAGGAGTAATGGGATTAAACTAAAAAAAAGACATACAATTTAGACTTTAATAACAGGAAAAATGCCTCACCTGCGAGACAGATCTATAAGGTTATGACATAGTCTTCCTAGGAAAATAGTGGAAGTTCAGTCATTAGGGGCTTTTAAAATTAGTTTTGCCAAACCAGTGGGAAATGGCCATTTGGAATGGTTCTGCATCTGCAGGGACATGGACTGGATGATCCAATAGATCTTTTCCATCTCTGTCTCCTGGGAGTCTCTAAATCTAGGTGACCTGCATGCCAAGGTCATAAAGCCCTTTGGAATGTTCAGAGCCAATCAGATCTCTTGATTGGCTAAACATTCCAGGGGTGCTGCTTGAAAAGGAGGCTTCTGCAAACTGCAATCAGAACACACAGCCCCACTGGGGAGAAGCTCCTTCCATTAATTTTTTAAATGTCAGGAGGATTTGTTTAATTGAAAATTGTCACTGATAATTTATGAATACATAAGCGCTACATAATACAAGTAGCTCTGGATTAGGCAACAATTTTATTCTTTAAAACCAAAAGATTCATAATTAATCAAGTAATTCAAATAATTAAAGTACTAGGAGGCCAAGACAAGCAGTTCAGTTCTGCTCATAAGGGCTAGTGGGAGAGGACAGACTGGGGGAGGGGCTGAATGGGAGTGGAGACCCAGGGTTACAGGAGGGAGGGAGGTTCAGAGCCACATAGTGATGGGGGAGGAGGTGCAGAGCTACACAGGGACAGGGGGTGGTTGGGTGGGGCATAGAGCGGGGGGAGTGGGTGTCTGAGTGGGGGTGGAGGAACACATGTGGACAAGGGGTACAAGGACCCATGAGGGTCCAGGAACACATGGAGACAGGGGCAGATGACTTACTGAATGGGAGAGGTTAGGAGTCAGCCAGGGTCTGCATGGGGAGAGCTCCCTAACAATTCCTCCCCACCCCTCCCAAAAAAAACTGTTCCATACCTTTCCCATCCATACCCAGCAACCCTCCAAGTTCACACCCAGGCTCCTTCCCAGCAATTTACCTCCCTCTCCCTCAGCTCCTCCATTACCCCTGACTCCACCAAGCCCTGAAGGGTGCAAGAAATATGGCTCTGTAGTGAGTTGAAATGAATTGTTACTCAGAGTTCTGTATTAATATGCATAGTAAGGAATCTATTTGTCAAAAAAGATTTCCTCAATCCTTTTTGTTGTCTGTATTGATACAGACATACTTGCTGACAGAGATTTTGAAATAAATAATTTGAACTGGTGCAATTATATTGTATATTTACAGAAATGTTAAAATACTGTGCGCATCATTTTTATTTTTTTGTTGCAGAATCCCCCCACTAGAAAATATATAGATAAGGTCCCTTCAGTGCTATAATCTCAATAATCTTTCTTATGATGACATGAGTGTTGGTTAGGAATAAGAGCAGGGAGTCAGTTCACTTGGGTTTTATTCACATTCTTTTACTAACTTGCTAAGTGGTGTTGAGCAAGTAACTTAATTCCCTGTGACACAAATCATCTGTAAATGGGGATCATGCTTACCATTCTCACAAGGGTGCTGTGAGTCTTAATTCACTAGTATTAGGTAAGTGCTTTGAGATTTTTGGATGAAGATGCTAAAGAAGGGCAAAGTATTATTGGAAGAGATTACTGCAGGTCCTATAGTGTACTTTTACTATATACAACCCATGTACTCCACTGTGTGTAAACAGACAATGCTCTTTTTATAGAGCATTATATCAGCCTGATCTGTAATAACAGCCTTTTGCATGATGAGGATAGAAGGGTGAATACTGATTACACTGCTGGTGCACCAGGCCAAGTTCTATACTGAATTACCCCCATGCATTCCCCCAGGAAGTCAGGCAGAATTTGGTGTGGACACATGGAAAGCAGATTTAATTTCATGAAACTGCCCTACCTTATCCTGTTGCAGTTTCTCCAGCAGAACTCTCACAACACTAGCCAGCTTGGTCTTAGCTATAGAGGCAATCCTGAGGGCAATTCTGTCCTTATCTTGGTCATCCATGTGTGCCAGGAGGGAAACAACCTCATTATAAACACCTGAAATTAAATAAAAGGATTTAGCTGGTTACCACTGATAGTAGAATTGGTGCTGGCCTCTTTAATTCACTATCCAGTAAAGATTCTGCAGGTGCCCAAACACTGTGAGGAGAAGACGACCTGGGAATCATGTAAATCCTCTTCCTTCCTCCTGATGACCAGGTCTGTGTGCTGAAGGACCCAGTGTGTTTGGGGGGGAAATCATAATGAAGAAAATTTGCTCCTTTCAAGTAGATCCCCATGTAAAATAATCTTCCTTTCCCTCTTTACTATCAGTTGATGAGGTTTGATAGCATACAGAATAATTATTTATGGCCCAAATGTTCAAAACTGGGTGCCTAAACTTAAGCTCCTAAATCCATATTAAGGCACCTACACCCTGATTCGGCATCCTAATCACATGTTTAACTCTAAGCCAACAAAGAGACCTAAAGTTAAGCACATGCTTTAAGAGTTTTGCTTAGTCAGACCTCCCCCATAACATTCAATAGAAACTCAGATTCTCAGGAAAGTTTCCAGGTCCACAGGCTGTAGGCCAAGTCCTCAACTGGTGTAAATCGACACAGCTACAAGGAAGACAACTGAGCAACACTGATTTACAGCAGCTGAGGTTCTGGTCATAGAAATGGAGAACATTACAACTAATCTATCTGTATGCCTAGGCTTTCTGAATGTGTGTGTGAACATAGACTGGATCTAGAAAATACAATGCTGACCCTTACCTCTCTCGGTTACCTCCTGTTCACTCACAAGATTATTCATGTTTTAGTCTTTTCTCACCACTTCCTACAGTCCTTTCTCTAAAGAGCTCCTGTACTGTCAGGCAGCTGGCCTCTCAGTCTGTCATGGCCAGGATAGTCAGTTAAGATTATGCAAGCACTATTATGACATCAATGTGACTGCAGCATACCTCACAATCTGCTGCTGACCAGGTATGTGCTGTAATTACATGGACAAGATCCTCAAAGGTATTTAGGCTCCTAACTCGCACTGAAATCAGTAGCTTTTAGGGACCTAAATACATATCAATATCTGGGCCCATACAAGTAAGCAGTTCAATAGGTGGCTACATTTGCTCCAGTGTAGAATTTCTCATTCTCTCAACATCATTTTGAATTTTGGTTCCGTCCCTCTCTCAGTTTACCACACTTTATCTGCTCCTGGTTGAATTTATATAAAATAAAAGCACCAAACAAAGAAAGAGAAGAAACTGCCTTGGAGAATGCACAGTGACCCTTGAGTGTGGTTGGTTGGTTTCCTTTGCTTTTTAATTTGGTTGATCAAAAAGCCTGATGAAACCTTATTGAACTGTATTACAAATATTGATTTTTATATTCTTTTACAATGAATTGAAATTTATACTTAATTTCCATGTCCTGCCAGACAAATCAACTACATTAATTTTTATTGTGTTTAATACAGTGTGGTGTCATATGTAGGGCGATATGTAGAGCCAACTCTTGATTTTGGAAGTTATGTTGCCTTTAAAGCATTCAGAGTGATGACACACTTTGCAGTAAACCATATGGAAAAAGAATTCCAATTACATTTGTCCCTTGCTATGTATAACTGTTTTTGTGCCTTACCCTTTCTGATTTTATCCTTACATGTATATGCTATTCTTTTGTACTCCTCCTTAGTAATTCATCCGTTTCACATTTTGTAGGATTTCTTTTTGATTTTCAGGTCATTAAAAAACTTACTATTCTTCCTATCTTTCCTTTGTATTGGCAGTTGTGTCTTTAATATTGTCTCCATGAGAAACTGCCAGCTTTCCTGAACTCCTTTATGCCTTAGATATTTTCCTGATGGGTGGCTACCTACCAATTCTCTGAATATATTGAAGTGTGCTTTTTGTAGTCCTTCTTCTGTCATTCTCACTCCTTCCTTTCCTTAGAATCATGAAATCTATCATTCGTAATCACTTTCACCCAAATCACCTTCCACCTTCACATTCACAACCAGCTCCTCCCTGTTGGTCAAAATAAAGTCTAAAATGGCTGTCCTTCAGGTTACTACCGCCATTTTCTGAAACAAAGCATTGTCCCCAGTACATTCCAGGAACTTACCGGATAATTTTGTTTTTTGCCATATTTCTTTTTTAACAGCTGTCTAGGTAGGTAAAATCCCCCATTATTATCATCAGGATTTGTGTTTTGAATATTTCCGGGTTTTGTTCTAGAAATGCCTCATCTCCCTCCTCTTCCTGATTGGGTGGTCTGTAATAGACCCCTACCAGGACATCCCCCCTGTTTTATCCTTCTTTTCTATTTACTCAGAGACTTTCAACTGGTCTGCTTCTCACCTCCTTCTGGACCTCAGAACAAGTGTACAATGCAATATGTCCTCTTCTTTTATTAAGTATTGATAAAAATGGAACACAAATACTTATGAGTCTCTTCACAATCTAGGCCATTTTTAACACAATGGGATCACTATGGAACACCATTCGTGCCTTGAATCACATGTTCCATCCTGCCTAACTAAACAAAGGGCAGCTACCGAGACCCCCCCATGCCCTTCAGTGTTGCCATTACCTTCTTCTGTACCTACACAACAACAAGATAGGGATTGCATAAGAGACAGGGCCGGCTCTAGGCACCAGCAAACCAAGCACATGCTTGGGGTAGCACATTTTCAGGGGCGGCATTCTGGACATCTTTTTTTTTTGTTTTGTTTCGGGCAGCAAAATCCTAGAGCCGGCCATGGCAGCAGCAGCACGTTGTGCCCTGCGGCTGCTGCGGTTCACGCCACAAGGGAGCAGGTCCCACACCTTGTGGCTGGGCCGGGCAGGGTCCGAGCAGGGCACAATCGGGCTGGGGGCCACCCTGTGGGGCACACAGTGCTGCCTGCAGGTGCCGCAGGGTGACTGCCCCCTAGCACCACAGCCGGCATTGGGCGAAGCGGCTCGAGCCACCCAGGGACTGCGGCAGGGCGGCCAGAAGCAGCAGCAGTGGGGTCATAGAGGGGTCAACACAATCTACAGAAGCTAATTGTGATGCTACAAACAGAGTTGTGACCATAGGTGAGAAATACCTAGTACATGAATTCTAAAAGCCAGTCCTGTGCAAGAATGAAACTATGGTAAAACAAACACAGGAAATGATTTAGAATTTCCTTTTGTTGAAAACTTTGAGTGTTCCATAGCTCAAGTCTTTAAGTTGCACGATTGTTTTATGCCTCTTTGATGGCGGGGTAGAGGACTGTCGCTTTTCCAATCCTTATTTTTCTGTTTATAGTCTGGACTGTGTCCTCATGAGTTACAAGAAGAAATGCAAACCAGCAGAAGCCATCTCTCTCCTTCAAACCTGCTGTATTCTCAAGCTCTCACCTACTGATGCATAAAGCAAAATTATTTGGATTAGTCACGCGATAACTTTCTCTCATTTATAGGAAATGTGTCTTTATTTAAAAGTTACACTCCTAATTTTAAAATACTAATAAGCACAGCCCACAACTTGCACAGTGCTTTGGTAATCTGGAGTATGAGCTGGTGAAGAGGATTTCATGTTTGCATTTCAGAATCTAGAAGCAATGTATTGTTGCCAGTGACTACTGCGTTCTAGATCAATTTGAAGAATATGTCTGGGTATCTGTCCTCTTCCCTGTCTCCTTCATGCCCCAATTTAAAGGTGTCTCTTCTGACACACTACTAAAGGGATGGGCCATGCCTGCACTACCACTTATGTTGTCAAAATGTCTGTTGCTCATGCCTCTTCCCCGAGTGACATATGTTATGTTGGCATAAGTGCGTCATTGGCAGGCGAGCTTCTCCTACTGACATAGTTTCTGCCGCTCACTGGAGTGGCTTTTTGATGCTGACCGGAGAGCTCTCTCTCATTGGCATAGAGCGGCTTCACCACATGCGCTACAGAGGAGTAGCTGTACGGTCCAGCTGCAGCGCTGTAAGTTGCCTTATTTTTCGGACCCGTTTGCCATAGTCTGCAGACCCCCAAGGGTCCGCTGACCACAGGCTGAGACCCACTAAAAAAGCCAGATGACCGTTCTCCTCTGGCTAAGCCAGGAGACATCCAACCTCAGGCGGGCCACTCCTCGGCATCTCCTTCTGGGACCATGTTGACTCCTGCCCAGGTGTGGCAGTCGAGTCCAACCCCATCTCGATCATCGGTGCCTACGCAGCAGCTGCACCTCCTGTCCATGGCAGAAGCGTACCAGGCTGCTTGGCACCTCCTCCATCTGACGGCACTGTTCTCTCCTGCCAGGGAAGAACCCTCAGCACCGACATAGCTGCATCCTCCGGTGCACTCTAAAGGGAAGCCGGCTATGATGTCGAGGTGCTCCCCTTTGCCTTGTCCATCGGTGCCTACCCGCTCCAACAGAGAGCTTACCCACTCCCTGAGCTCTCAACATTCGAGGCATTGAGGATCAGCTCTTCTGTGGTCTTCAGTGTCTGAGACCTTGGAGTCTGAGTCTGACTCCTATAGCTCAGGAAGGAGCAGAAGTCGTAGAGTGAGATTGGGTAGAGACAGACGAGAGCATCAGGCGTGGCCTCCACAGTGGCAGAACCCGCCTCAGTGGCCCTTCTGGACCCCCTGGGCTTTTCAACCAGGGCCAGGAAGGAACCCAGGGCCCACAATCAGCAACATCTTCACCCCTTTCATACTGCCTTCCATGGTGCATCTGCCCTGTGCCTCCGGCCCAGTCATTGACTCCGGCACCGTGTTCGGCTCTGACTTTGGCAGCAGCCTTCACAGCATCGATGCACCCATCTCCCACGCCTGCACCATTGTTGACGTCGACCTTGATGCAGACACCTATGGCCCTGGTACTGATGTCGGCACCAGGCCCCCCTGCCACCCACTGCCAAATGCAGTGAGCGGTGGTATTTCATGTCCTCCAGAGGCTTTGAGCATCTGTATTCCCACCCGCCGCTGGACTCACTGGTGGTGTATGCAGCTAACCAGTGGGAGAGACAGGGTTTCCAAGGTCCTTCCCCAAAGAATAGGGATGCTAAATGCCTAGATCTTGTGGGTAGAAAGCTCTACTCGACTAGTGGTTTGCAGCTCCATATTGCTAACCAACAGGCCATTGTGAGCAGGTACCTTTGTAACACCTGTGCAGCAATGGTGAAGTTCACGGAGCTTGTCCCTTCAGATTCCCAATTGGAGTTCACCATCTTGGTGGAAGAAGGGAAATTAGTCTCCTGGGCCTCCTTGCAGGCAGCTTTAGATGCTGCAGATGCTGCCACTAGAGTGATGACAATGGGGGTGGGTATGTGGGGGGGGGCACTGACTGCAAGTCTCAGGGTTATCCTATAAGGTCCAGCGAACCATTCAGTACCTTCCGTTTGAGGGTGAGACTGTTTTCAGAGAAGACAGACAAATGGCTCCACAGCCTAAAAGATTCCCGAGCGACCCTCAGATCCTTGGGCTTGCATACCCCTGCCACACAGTGGAGACACTTCCGCCTGCAACCTCCTCAAAGGTTCCAGCAGCAGAACCGCCAGGACAATTCTCGGAGGAGGAACCGGAGTGGCAGGAGGAGGCAACATCCCTCTGCTAATCAAGGCTCTGGCCGGCCCTAAAGCGGCCTTTTGAGGGTGTGATCGAGGATGGCGTTCCAGACCAGAGACTGGATCTATCCCGTCTTACCTTTTTTTCTCCCAATTATCCCCTTTCCACCGTGCATGGTCCCATATCACATCGGTCCACTGAGTGCTCTGCATGGTAGAGAGGGGATACTCCATCCAGTTCTGTGCCCTCTCGCCCTCCCAGCCCCCTTCCCCATCCCTCTTCAGGGACTCTTCTCATGAGCAACTTCTCATTCAGGAGGTGCAGTTGTTCCTAGCACTAGGGGCGGTGGAGGAGGTTCCACTGGAACACAGGGGTAAGGGTTTCTATTCTCGCTATTTCCTAATACCAAAGGCCAGGCCTATGCTGGACCTGCGGGACCTCAATAAGTTTGTGAGGAAACTCAGGTTCCACAAGGTCTCCCTGGCCTCCATCATCCCTTCACTGGATCCAGCAGACTAGTATGCCACCCTCGACTTGAAGGGTGCATATTTTCACATAACAATTGCGTACTACCCCAGAAAGTTTCTGGTCAATGGTTCCCATTACCAATTTACTGTCCTCCCGTTCAGCCTGTCAGCAGCACCTTGAGTATTCACCAAGTGCATCACAGTCGTCACCGCCTTCCTGTGGAGACATCAGGTGCAGGTGTTTCTGTACCTCGACGGCTGGCTGGTCAAAGGCCACTCCAGGGCTCAGGTGGAAGCGCCGGTGGCATTTATCAGAGCCACCTTCAAGAATCTGGGCCTGTTACTGAATGAAGCCAAATCGACTCTGTCCCCAGTCCAGAGATAGAGTTCATAGGGTCGGTACTGGACTCAACACAAGCCAGAGCATTGCTCCCACAGGTGAGATTTCAGGCCCTCAACACCATGATCCAGGGACTCATGCAGTTCCCCACCATCACCGCGAGAAATTGCCTGAAGCTTCTCGGGCACATGGCAGCCTGTACATACGTGGTACGACATGCCAAACTCAGGCTTCATCCGCTTCAGTCATGGTTTGTGTCAGTGCACAGACCTGCCAGGGACAGCTTGGACAGGATCGTGACCCTGCCTCGCCCTATCCTCAACTCGCTCCCGTGGTGGACGGACATTCAGCAGGTGTGCTCAGGAGTTCCCTTCGCTGCCCCACAGCCATCCCTAGTGCTGGTGATGGACACATCAGATTTCGGTTGGGGAGCTCATCTGGGGGACCACAGGACTCAGAGCCTCTGGTTGCAGACAGATCTCCGTCTTCATATCAATGTCAGGGAGGTCAGAATGGTGCACCTAGCGTGTCAGTCATTCCGCCCTTATCTAACAGGTCGATGTGTATCGGTCACTACGGACAATATGACTGGGATGATCTATATTGACAAATGGGAGTGCACGCTCCTCTCCCCTGTGCCAGGAAGCCCTCAGGCTATGGGACTTCTGTATAGAACACTCAATCTATAGGCGGCGTACCTTCCTGGGGTCCAGAATGAGCTGGCGGACCACCTCAGCAGGTCGTTCCACAGCCACGAGTGGTCCCTTCGCCTGGACGTCGCATGTTCACTCTTCCAGAGGTGGGGCTGTCCCCTGATCAACCTCTTCACCACGTGACGCAACAGGAAGTGTCAGCAGTTCTGCTCCTTCCAGAATCATCATTTGGTTTCCACAGCGGACGCGTTCCATTGTGGGGGACCTCTTCTATACACCTTGCCGCCTATACCGCTTGTCCACAAGGTCCTGCTCAAGATCTGCAGAGACTGGGTATGGGTCATTCTCATAGCACCAGCCTGGCCCCGTCAGCATTGGTACACGTCTCTCCTAGACATGTCCGTGGGAGCCCTGATTACCTTGCCGCTCTTCCCAGGCCTTCTCAGTCAGGATCACGGGCGTCTCCAACACCTGAACCTGGAGTCGCTCCATCTCACAGCATGGAGGCTCCATGGCTGAATCTATTCAAGCTTTCCTATTCAGAACAAGTCAGACAGGTCTTTGTCGGCGTAGGAAACCCTCCACTCCACATACCTGGCCAAGTGGAAGAGATTTTCAATCTGGTCAGCACAGTGCAACTTGCCTTTGGCACTAGCCTCAGTGCCCCACATTTTGGATTATCTTCTCCACTTGAAGCAGGAGGGTCTCTCCTTGTCTTCTATAAGAGTGCACCTGGCTGCCATCTTGGCTTTCCATTTGGAGGTACAGGGCCGTTCAATTTTTGCTAGCCCTTTGGTCAGCTGCTTCCAGAAGGGCCTTGACAGGTTGTACCTGCACGTCTGCCAACTGGTTCCTGCTTGGGACCTCAACTTGGTCCTCTCTAGCTCATGGGGCATCCCTTTGAGCCTTTAGCAACATACTCCCTGCCTTGTCTTACATGGTCGCGTTCCTGGTGGCGATAACTTCAGCCCGGAGGGTGTCTGAGCTCAGGGCCCTAATGTCAGAGCCGCCCTACACCGTATTTTATAAGGACAAGGTTCAGCTCAAGCCCAATCCGGCCTTCCTCCCAAATGTTGTGTCCCAGTTCTACATCAACCAGGACAGTTTCCTCCCAGTTTTCTGCATACACAAATTTGCAGAGGTACAATAGGGTTGAGGTCTGTTATTTCTCACCTTTATATATTTATGTATTTATTTTAAAACATCTTTACTGTTAACAAGCATATTATCTCTGGAGACACAAATCCACAGTTTGAAACCTGCAAAACCTAAGCATCTCTAATGGTATCTTATAGACTGAAGAGTGACATCGCCGCTCCTCTCCCTGCACATTCCTCAAAACCCCACTTTTTTGACAAAAAGTCGGGATGGCCAGGACAGGGCTGAAAAAAGGGACTGGCCCAGCCAAAACGGGTTGTGTGGTCACCCTAGGCACACAGTGGTACAGAAGACTCTCTCCCAAATATCCATCCATGCATATCTAGCCACCCATTCATGCTTGTCCATCCTAATCTAATTTAAGGTGTTTCTCATGCACCCAGGATCCTAGTAGCTGGTTACTTATACAGCTATATTGCAGACTATGTAAAGATTGGTAAAAAGTCACACAGCAGGCCAGGGTAAGAAATCAGCCTTCTATATATATATAGAAACAAGAAGAAAAGAGAGTGAAACCCCCAAAGAGGACAGGGCTAGCGGCGAGTGTCAGCAGCACTGGGACTCTGAGTGGAGATGTCTCCACCTGAGTGTTATGCTCCATCTCAGCTCAAACTGTCCAATTGGGGCTGCTGGGAAAGCTGGGTCCAAGTTTAGGTTGGGCAGCCAAACATGGTCATGGTTTCAGAGAACTCAAGGAATTGCTGGCAGAGTCTCTGGAAATCCGGCTTCCGGCATTCGTCCTCGTTGGGCCACTTCTCGATCCAGGTGTCCTTGCCAATGATGTAGGATAGCCTGGGACGGACAGGCAGAAGGGTGAGCAATGAAGCACAAAATGTGTTCAATTTGTTTGCTCAGTTCCTCAAGGGCAGCCGGGTTTGCCTAAGGGCATGGGCAGCGGGTACGGCAGGCCAGGGGAGGCTGAATCTCCTCAAACAGCCAGGCGTGGCCCCACTCATGCTCCTCCGCAAGCCCTATCCTGCTTCCCCCTGGCCACAGCCCACATAGGGCTAGGGCTAGCATGGGCTGGCCTGCGGCTCGGGACTTGAGGCAGTTGGGTGCCCCTGGTGATGGGGCCCCCCAGCTCTGGTGCTCCCTGGCGCTCCAGGGCTGGTGGCGCTTGAGGTGCTGGGGACAGAGCACACAGCGCTCCGGGGCTGGGGGCACTTGGGCTGCGGCACCTGGTGCTCCGGGGCTGAGGGCACTGGGGCTGCAGCACCCAATGCTTCAGGGCTGTGGGGGCTCAGGATGGCCAGCTGGAGCGGCCCAGAACTGGGGCCGGGGGGTTGGCAGCCACGGTGACGGGCTCGGGGCTCCGGTGGGAAAGGGAGACAGGCAGGGCTGGGGTCTAGCCTCCCAAAACAGGCGGCTCACACTCCACCCATGCCTAAGGGCCACATCTGACTTGCAGAGAAACAGTGGGTTTCCTCCCCTCTCATAGGTCCAGCCCATGGAGTATGGAGGGACTACAGATCCCAGCATGCAATGCTCCAGATACAGCATGAGGATGGAACTTTTAGCCTCTGTGAGCAGCATCTTTGTTGGTAAAGCTCATTTTTAGGTGCTGTTTTTACCCTAATTAATTATAGTTCCACCCAGTTGAAACCGAAGTGATTTAGGAACAACTGTGGCTGGATGCAGGGACCATGAAATTGCACTGACAATGTGATTTGTGCTGGTGAAATAGTTGGTTAGCCCCTGTGAGGAATGGTGGTCCAGGGTTAGACTACGAGGCGAACCTGGATTCAATTCACAGCAACTCCAGAAGCTTCCTTTTGGTACTTTGGAGAGGTCACCTAAGGCCAGTCAGTGGGAGTTAGGAGCCTCAACACCATTGAGGACCTGGACCTTAGGCTGTCTGTGCCTCAGTTTACCAATCCGTTAAATGAGAGTAATAACGCTGCCCTGCCTCCCGTAGTGAGAATAAAAACATTTGATATTGTGAGGCTCTCAGAAAGTAGAGTAATGGGGGCCTGATAGGTACCTAAAATAGGGTAATTAGTTAAGGGCGTGTCTGCTTGAAAGTGACTATCGCAGGGTAACCACAGGAGGCTACTTACTCAGCTTTCCTGGGCCACAAGTCGGTGCTGAGTCCCCAGATCAAGTAGTCTTTGTTACGCTCCAGCCTCAGAGACTCCCTGCATTTTATGTGGCTGATGAATGGGCGGGTTTTTCCTTGTGGATCTTCATCAGTCCCTAGGGCGGGGGTGAAAAAAGATGTCACACATAAGAGCAGAGTGAGGAGGAGATAATACGGGGTGGAGCGGGATGAAGATGAAAGGAACAGAGAAGAGGAGACTCCTAGGTGTTCTCTTGAGGTTTCAGTACAAATTCAGCCCCAGTGTGACTGCAACGATAACCAATCACTGAAGCTCCAGCAGTCATTAGAGACAGGAAGGACCGTCTTGTGGTTGTGGCACCGGGCTGGGCCTGAAGAAGTCAGGCCTCAGCTCCTGTTTCTGCTACAGACTCCTGGTGTGACCTTGCACAAGTCACTCGATCTCCCTGGGACTCAATGCCCCACCTGTGAAATGGGGCTAATAAATCCACCCAGTGTCGATTTAGATTGTAACCTCGTCAAGGCAGGGGTTATATCTGGATATGTCCAGTGCTTAGCACAAGGGGTCCCTAATCTCAGGTAATAAAAATAATTAGAACAGTCAAATCAGCTCCCAGTGAGTGAAGCCGCTTTGAGCTCAGTTAGATCCCTGCTTCCTTTGCCTTTATATTGATTTATAAAAGTCAGCATAGAGAAAGAGAGACTCCACCTCCCCTATAGCCGCTTGGGCCAATGGCCTCCAAGTCTGGGATCTTGACTCCCACAATGGCCAATGCCAATTGCTTCAGAGGAAGGTTGAAAAAGCCCATAATGAGACTGGTCAATTGTGCCAGGCTGACCACAGGGAGAGATTCCCCCTGTTATTTTGTCTGCCTCTTCATGGCATGGCTGCCTAGGAGGGTTGAGCAAATTCTTTCTTGTCCCCTTGTGGCGATAAATTAATGCCCTGGAGCATGGATCTAGATTAGCCTTGGGGCTTTAGCACTTCCTCTGGCTAAGAGAAATAGCTCTTACGCCGGCCTTTATCCCAAAGGCCATTCAAAGAAATTGCACCCTGATTGTAGAAGGGGAGCTCTTACCTGCCTTAATGATTTCCACAATTTCCATGATGTAGTAGTCAGAACTATCCACTTCTTCACTTCTAACAAGCCTGGTTTTATACACTTAAAAAAAAGGAAGACATACAAAACACCAGTTGAAGGTCTGCAGTATTTTTCTGTAGAGAATTCACTGTGTAACTGACTCCCCAAACTGGCTGTGAGAAAGCTGGTGCCATGGTGAGGGCAATAACTGGAGACCGGGGTTCATTTCCCTGCTCCACCACAGACTTGCTGCATGACCTTGGGCAAGTCACTTAGTCACTCCATGCCTCAGTTTCCCCTTTTGTACCATGGGGATAATAGCACTGCCCTGCCTCACAGGAGGTTGTGAGGATAAACATGTTAAAGATTGTGAAGTGCTCAGATACTAGGGAAAAGGGGGCAGGGGCGGTGAGTTATATACACTCATGGTGCCTGGGCTCCAGCAATATTCAGGGCCCGGGGGCTCAGCTCCACCAATGTTTGGGGCCGGGTCTCTCCCCTGGTTTCCCCTGGCCCCCACTTGCTGCCCCTGCTCACCTCCCCCGGGCCCCAGAGCCCGCAGCTCACATTGAGTCTGCTCTGCCAGCTCCTGGCATCAACTGCTGCCACAGGGTCCTAGTGCCCCCCATCCACTGTTGGCAGGGCAGGCTGCCCTTCCACCCTAGCCCTGAGCCTCTCCAACACCCCAAACCCCTCAACCCCAGCCCTCATCCTCCCCAATCCTCTACCCCAGCTCTGAGCCCCCTCCTGCATCATGAACCCCTCAGTCCCAGGCAGAGCCCACACCCCAACCCTCTGCCCTAGCCCTGAGCCCCCTCACACACCCCAAACCCTTCATCCTCAATGCCACAGCCCTCACCCTTGCATGCACCCCTCCCCTTTGCACACACACTTCCCCTGCCCCCAAACTCCCTCCCTCTGCACCCCCTCCCACCTCCAAACTCCCTCCCAGAGCCTACACCCCTCACCCCCTCCTACACCCCCACCCCCAGTCCAGAGCCTGCACCCAAACTCTATCCTAGAGCCTGCACCCCTCATCCCCTCCTGCACACCCACCCCGTCCCAGCCCAGAGCCTGCACCCAGCACCCAAACTCCTTTCCAGAGCCTGCACCCCTCTTTCACCCTAATCCCCAGCCCAGGGCCTGCACCCCAGACCTCCTCCCCGCACCCAAACTCCCTCCCATAGCCATAGGCAGGTGGGAGGGGCAGAGTTTGGCAGTGGGTGGGTTGTGGACACCACTAAAATTTCTACAAACCTGACACTCGTGAATGGGGGCATAGCGGGATAGTTACCCCACTCCTGCTGATTGGAAAGCAGCCACAGCTGTGGCTGGCTTAATAAGGGCCCAGCTGGCCCTTATAAGAGGGCTGGGGGCCAGAAACCAAGACAGACTCTCTCTAGCTTTGAAAGGGAGGGATCTGGCTGCAGGTTGCTGAGAGAAGGTACCTAGACTGGAACAGGGCTGCGGGAAGGCCAAGGGAGCTGGGGAGCTCCGGCCTGGAAATCCCCCAGGCTGTGGCCTAGTGGAAGGCGAATTAGGTACTGGAGTTGTAGGGGCAGCAGGTCCAAACCCCCCTTGCCTATGATGAGTGGCTTTTGCACTGCAGTCTGCCCCAGTGAGTGGGGGCTAGATGGTGACTGGCAGTAACCCATGACTGAAGAAAGGTGGGGCTAGAGGGTTGTGGGTTCCCCTGGGTGGGGAGACCCTGAGATTGTGGGGGTATTGTAAGGAGGAAGCACCCTGGCCTGAAAAGGGCACTGGGGTCCAAGAGGGACTTGGACCAAGCAGCAGGCGGGACACCAGCCTGCAGAGGGTGCTCTGGAGGCTGGAAACACTAATTCCCTGAGAGAACCAGCAGGAGGTGCCACAGGGGTGAGTTGTGCACTGTGATAGGGGGGCAGATAAATTCTTAGGGTTAGATTGAATCTTAAACAGTCATCTGATTTTGTTCATTTCTGGGCACTTATGGCCCCAAAATCTCATCAGGTTTCTGTCCCAGCAGATCCAGACCTTACCCCTGATTCAGCCTCAAAGGCAGACTTTACAATCCAAATCGAATTCTGAACCCTGTCTCTGCGCTCTCCTCATGGAAAAAGACCCAGCAGATCCAAATCACAGATTTACCGTAATCCACTCCAGGTTTGCAGGCTTCCTCCTTTCGTCTGTTTAGGGTGATGGCACCCTCTATCTTCTGCTGCATGAAGCAGCTTTCTATGGGGAAGGAAGATGGGTAGAGAATCACCAAGGGAGACCATAGTTTCAGCTCTGTTATTAGTGACCCATAGGTGCCCACCTATTTGAATCGTGGGTGAGCCGCGCTAACCCGCACAGTGACAGGCCCACCTCCTCCGACAAGGGAGCAGCCATGAAGCCAACCACCCTTCACATTATAGGACATAGGTGCTGACAACATGGGTGCTCCAGGGCTCAAGCACCCATGGGGGGGGGAAAATAGGGGGTGCTCAGCACCTACCAGCCACAGCTGTTTGGCAGCTGGCAGGAGGCATTTGGCAGAGAGCAGGTGGCAGGGGCCTCGGGGGAGGGGGCAGATCGGGCACAGGAAGTGGCAGAGCGAGGGTGGGGTCTCAGGGGAAGGGGTGAAGTCGGGGTGGAGCAGCCACCAGGAAAAATAAAAGTCAGCGCCTATGTTATGGGACACAGTAAAAGATGAAACAAGGGATGGAGGGGTAGGTTGCAGGATCCAAATGAGGCGATCCTGAGCAGACAGACTCAGACAGCTCTGCAAAGGAATCAGTGGCTGTTGCCCAGAGGAACTCTGCCTGGGTGTATGAAATAACCAAGAACCATAAGTAGGCCTGGCAATCCCAGCTAACTTCCCTCTCTGCACTGATGGATCTCTGCCTGGGTCAGTGCCAGGAGGAGCCTGGTCACTGGACTTAGTGGAGCTGTAGATGGGGAAACAAAGGTGATGTGAAGGACAGATCCGGAGACTGAGCGCCTCTCTGTATGCCTGGCAGACAGCAGGGCTACAGCAAGTTCCCCACTGAACAATGGCCCCACCAATAGGTCTCCAACATCTTCTAGAGGATCCTTTTCTTAGAGACCAGGGAGTGGAGCCTCCATGGCTCATTCAATACTTGGCCGCTGGGCTGAAACTGACACTGGGGGGCTGAGGGGTGCCAGCTGTGGGCATCCTGGAATGAGAGAACCCAGATATTTTAAAGAAGTGCCTGACTTTGTGTCACCATACCACCCCCAACTGGACTCCATGGATCAGCTGGCTTGGTCCAGCCCCCAAGGCCCTGATGGCCAGAGAGGAGGAACTGATGTTTCCTATACCCGCTCCCTCCTGGTGACCCAGCTGGTTAGAGAAATTCTGCTTCTATGTCCTGCTGCCAGCTCTCCTGTGATTGGTGGGTGGGGTTGCCATTGGAGAAGGGAGGGAACCCAGGTGAGGGCAGGTGGTCAGGGAGGGTGGAAATCCTCTGTGACTGCAGGGGAGGAGAGACAGGATAGGGAGTGAAGGAAGATATTGAGACCTCTGCGGGGGTGAGGGGTGGGTTCTGGGGGTTACTACCTCCTCAAAGGCCCATTCCAGCCCCTCTGGGTTCCATTCCCTGGCCCAATCCCAGGCCCTGCAGTCCCTTCTGGATCTTCTCTTGCCTCCACTCCCCAGGCATGCATGAGTTCATGTGGGGGTGCATCCCCCACATATTCCCACTGAGGGTGCCCTCACCCCGACCCTGGTCACACCACCACATACAGGAATGGTGGGTAGCAGGGACACAGCCGGCCAAGAGTCAGAGCTCCAGGCTGGGGGACAGACCCAGGGACCATCCTGTCTCCAGCTGCCATGAGCCTGTATCGCACCTGAGAATCACCCAGACACCACAGGGAAGGAAGGCTCTGATTGGTTGCTGGGGGGGGGGGCCTGGGACTGCATGTTTGCTGGTAAAGCTGACAGGAGAGCCCCCACCCGAGATGTAAGCAGAGACAGGACTCTCCTTACCTTCTGCACAGCGGCAGATGCCCCCGTGACAGATCATATTGAAGAGCCCGCTCTGGTTAGACGGGTGGTAGAACTTGGTGCACCGGTCATCTAGAGAAAGATCAGAGACACGGATCATTCCCCCTCCCGCAGAACAATGGCCACGGTTTACAGCACCTAGGAGACAACCCTGAAGCCCTTACTCAAGCAGAAGTCCCACTGGGTGACCCTGGGGAAGGGAGCACTAGTCTGTGGGAACGACTTTCTTAGATATAGGAAACCATCAGCTTGAAATGATGGGCTGGTGCTTGTTGGAGAAACCCTCTTAATCACGCTAGCAGCAAATTCACCTCTGGAGGTAAAACAGGGGGGAGAGGACAAGTAGGATAATTATTGCCTGTAGTCAGAGGCTCCCCTTATTTTGTCTACCTTTGCTTGGGTGTGTTAAGGTGATGATTGTGACCATATATTTCCAGCATGGAGTAATGTTGGAACAGGAGGAACTGGGAGGTGGGCAGTAAATCAGACTAGTCCTGTCTGGCCTTAAAGTCTATGAGTCTAAACCCCCGTGTTCTAATCCAGTAGTTCTCAACCAGGGGGACACATACCCCTAGGGGCCCGCACAGGTCTTCCAGGGGTATGTTAACTTATCTAGATATTTGCCTAGTTTTACAACAGGCTCTAGAGCCCTGCAGTGGGACTGGGATCCCGCAGGGCCCATTGTCATAATAGTGGGATAAAAATTCAACAAACAATGCAGGAGCAGGTGGGAGTGGGAGTAGATATTGTGGTTCGGGATGGAAGCAGGATTGAAAAAAATAGTCCTCGTTCACCGCCAAAAATATGAACCCCCCAGGCAGCAACCCCTGCTCTCTGGCCTCCCAGCTCTGAAGGCAGCGCTCCTACCAGCAGCAGGTCATGCCACCTTAACTTCTGCCCTGCTCCTGGAGGGGTGCTACCTTGAGAGCTGGGAACCTGGCCAGCAGCTGCCACTCTCCAGCCACTGAATGACACGACTCATGAGTGAAAACAGGCTCATGTCTCGTACTGAAATATAAGTCCAATATTTATATTCTAATTGATTTATTTTATAGTCTCATGTTAAAAAATGAGAAAGTCAGCAATTTGTCAGTACTAGTGTGGCTGGGACACGTTTGTATTTTTATGTCTGATTTTGTAAGCAAGTCGTTTTTAAGTGAGGTAAACTTGGGGGATGCACGACAAATCAGACTCCTGAAAGAGGTACAGTAATCTGGAAAAGTTGAAGGGAGAGTGAGCTAGTGTAGAGCAGGAAACTGGGATTCAGGACGCCTGGGTTCTATTTCCAGTGCATCCCCTCTGTTATACGAGGACAATAATACCTAAGTACTGCAGCAAAAGACTGCAAGAGGTAATGATACCAATGTGACCCAGAGCAGAATTTGAAGCCATGGTTCCTTGAATGGTGAGGAGAGCTGCGATCTGTTACCTATGCTGTAATAGTCGTAGACTGTGACGGATGCCGGCTGAATGAGACCAACTTCGAAAAACTGGTGAGCTTTAAACTGCAGGCATTCATCTTCTTTGTGAGAAACCTGGGTGGGGGTGGGGAAATAACAGGATTGCTTAGGCTGAAGGGTGGCTGGATGGAAGAGAGAATGAAAAAGAATAAAAGAAAGGGAGATGTTGCGGAAAGAGAAAGTGAGGGAGGTGGAGGAAAGAAGAACTAGAGAAGTGAAAGGAACAAGGAAAGAAGAAGTGAATGACATAGAGAAGCAAATTCAACCTTAATATCAGATGCTGCATTTCCCATTAAAGTCAATGGACCTACATCCACATACACCAGCTGAGGATCTGGCCCATTCAGTTGATCCTAGTGGAAAGACTGAATCTGGACCAGTGAATCAAATTTGGCCGTGGGTTGCAGTTTGTCAACCTGCTGACATCTGCGGGGATGCCAGGGTATATCTGGGAGTGCAGTTTGGCTCAGCAGGAGCCCATGAAATTAACACAGGATCAGAGAAGCCCCTTGTCGAGTCTTTACCTTGTCCAGGTAGATTACGAGGTTGCTTCTGTCGGACGGGGCTTTGTCGATTTCATACTTGGAAATGTATCTGTTGACCCCTTGGGAAAGCTAAATGTGAATAAGGAAAAGCAAGAGGCATTGTGGGTAAGGCAGCGTCTCCATGAAAGTCCTGCAGCTGGGCGAACCCCCCCCCCCACCATCTCACTACATGACCCAGTGGTGTCGTGCTTGTGATCACGTCTCCCATGCAGATCGTATCATGGAGGATACTAGCCTGCTACTTACTCCACACCTAGGGTTGCCAGGCAATTGGTTTTTGAGCGGAACACCTGGTCGAAAAGGGACCCTGGCAGCTCCAGTCAGCAGCACAGCGCGGCTAGAGGCAGGCTCCCTGCCTGTCCTGGCTCTGCACAGCTCCCGGAAGCGGCTAGTATGTCCAACTCCTAGGCACAGGAGTGGCCACAGGGGCTCTGCACACTGATCCCGCCCCGAGCGACAGCTCCGCAGTTCCCATTGGCCAGGAACTGCAGCCAATGGGAGCTGCATGGGCCGTGCCTGCGGGCGTGAGCAGCACACAGAGCCCCCTGCTCCCTCTGCCTAGGAGCTGGAGGGACATGTCACCGCTTCTAGGAGCCACCTGTGATAAGTGCTGCCTGGCTGGAGCCTGCGCCATGACCCTCCTCCTGCATCCCAAGCTCCTGCCCCAGGTCAGAACCCCCTCACACAGCCTAACTCCCTAACAGAACCCGCACCCCTTACCCCCTCCCGCATGTCAACCCATTGCCCCAGCCTGGAGCTCCCTCCTGCACCCCAAAATCCTCATCTCTGGCCCCATCCTAGAGCCCACATCCCCAGCCAGAGCCCTAACCTGCTCCCTGCACCCCAACCTCATGCCCCAGCCTGGAACCTCCTCCTGCACCCTGCACGCTTCATTTGTGGTCCCACCCCAGATCTGGCACTGCCAGCCAGAGCCCTCAGCCGCAGTTATCTTTTAAACCCTCTTATAGTCCTAGCGTTCACAACCTCCTCAGGCAAGGAGTTCCACAGGATGACTGTGCTCTGCGTGAAGAAGAAATTCCTTTTATTTGTTTTAAACCTGCTGCCCATTAATTTCATTTGGTGGCCCCTAGTTCTTGTATTATGGGAACAAGTAAATTAACTTTTCCTTATTCACTTTCTCCACACCACTCATGATTTTACATACCTCTATCATATCCCCCCTTAGACTCCTCTTTTCCAAGCTGAAAAGTCCTAGCCTCTTTAATCTCTCCTCATAGGGGACCCATTCCAAACCCCTAATCATTTTAGTTGCCCTTCTCTGAACCTTTTTGAATGCCAGTATATCTTCTTTTGAGATGAGGAGACCACATCTGTACACAGTATTCAAGATGTGGGCATACCATGGATTTATATAAGGGCAATAAGATATTCTCCATCTTATTCTGGATCTCATTTTTAATGATTCCTAACATCCTGTTTGCTTTTTTGACTGCCGCTGCACACTGTGTGGACGTCTTCAGAGAACTATCCATGATGACTGCAAGATCTTTCCTGATTAGTTGTAGCTACATTAGCCCCGATCATATTGTATGTATAGGTGGGGTTATTTTTTCCAATGTGCATTACTTTACATTTATCCACATTAAATTTCATTTGCCAATTTGTTGCCCAGTCGCTTAGTTTTGTGAGATCCTTTTAAAGTTCTTCACAGTCTGCTTTGGTCTTAACTATCTTGAGCAGTTTAGTATCATCTGCAAACTTTGCCACCTCACTTTTTACCCCTTTCTCCAGATCATTTATGAATAAGTTGAATAGGATTGGTCCTAGGACTGACCCTGGAGGAACACCACCAGTTACTCCTCTCCATTCTGAAAATATACCATTGATTCCTACCCTTTGTTCCCTGTTTTTTTAACCAGTTCTCAATCCATGAAAGGATCTTCCCTCTAATCCCATGACAACTTAATTTACATAAGAGCCTTTGGCAAGGGACCTTGTCAAAGGCTTTGTGGAAATCTAAGTACACTATGTCCACGGGATCTCCCTTGTCAACATGTTTGTTGACCCTTCAAAGAACTCTAATAGATTAGTAAAACAAGATTTCCCTTTACAGAAACCATGTTGACTTTTGCCCAACAAGAATGGCGACTGTAAATCACTCCCTTTCCAAACTCCCTCTCAAAACTCCTCTGTTAGCTGCCCCTGTTCACTAACACCAATGCTGGAAACATCCCTGGGTTTGTTTGCTAAATTTCACCTTCATTTTATACCAGGGCAGCAATTCACTGCAATGATTCCTTCAGGGCCTGGATTTTTTTTTGTGCAGCCTCGTTTTTTGTATCCACAGTTCTCCAGGCCCAAATAACTCTGCACTATGTAGGTCAGAGGATCTAAAGGGAAATCTTTTTTTTTTTTTTTAAACTCTGGCCCCACTGTACAAGAGACTGTAACAAATGCAGTCTGCTCTGGCATGCACAGTCAAATGACAGCAGCCTCTCAATTTGCTATCCAATAAAGCAGGATTGAACTGACCTAAACTTGTATGGCCAGATTTCAAAGTAGCCTGCGCAACCTGCAAAATTTGCCCAGGGCCCTGTTTGTGTCTGTGAGTTTGGACATTGGGCTCATGGCTTATTCATCCCCTTGAATCTCTTCTATGAATGCCCCAAAACTGCCCGACAGAGATGACATTCCATCCCCGACCTGGAGAGAACTGGTTGCGGTTTCCTAAAGCTGTTACCAATCCTTAGAGCTGTCTGGTCTCCCTCCAGGTTTAACCCTGGAACCTGATTATTCATCTGCTGCATTGGATTTTCTCATCTGAAAGCCCCAGTCAAGCCACTGCATTGTTTATTACGTTCCCTGTTCTCAGATTACACTGACGTACTCTCTTAAGATCTTCCACGTCCGGTGAGAAGCCAGTGAGCATGGAGACATCGATGATGGACATTGTGGCATCAACCACACCGAGGAACCTAACGAGAAGAAGAGAAAATACCCTTTTGATCAGAATTTATCACTTGAACGTTGATTTTTGCGATTGCTCCACCAGCTCCTGTTGCTTAATTATACCTTTTTTACCCATTCCATGGGAAAAAATCATAGCCCAGGATTCTCAAGCTACCCCCTGCATCGGTTCATCTATTTATCATGTATCATTAAAGGGCATTGTTCTCACCTGATGCAGATTTTAATATAGACTGAACGCATCGCTCCATCCGGCTTCTTAACTGGAAACATTGCAGAAGAGAAAATAAATTAATATCTCAGTGTAAATTTCATGCCAGATAAACCCTCTTTTCTTTTTTAGGTGTACTAATATGGCTTAGTAATCAAACAGGTCCTAGAGTAGGTGTGAAAAATCCCTCAATAAACCTCCTCTCCCCTCCAGCAATCCATAAATAACTCTTCCCATCCCTGGCACGCAAACTAAAAAGCCTCTCCCAGCTGAGTCGCACAAATGAAATATAGTCTAGGGCAGGGGTTAGCAACCTTTCAGAAGTGCTGTACCGAGTCTTCATTTATTCTCTCTAATTTAAGGTTTGGTGTGCCAGTCATACATTTTAACGTTTTTAGAAGGTCTCTTTCTGTAATATATAACTAAACTATTGTATGTAAAGTAAATAAGGTTTTTAAAATGTTTAAGATGCTTCAATTAAAATTAAATTAAAATGCAGAGCCCCCGGACCAGTGGCCAGGACGTGGGTAGTGTGAGTGCCACTGAAAATCAGCTCACGTGCTGCCTTCGGTCTAGGGTTAGCAGAAAGAGGAGACTGAAACAATGAGAACTCATGGGTGTGAATTTGGACAGCTGGGAAAGTTAAGAACAATTTACAGCTGGCTCCTGTTTCTGTAAAAGCAGTGCCAAAATCCTGGATCCCTCTATCATATGACCACACATTAGACCAGCATATCTCCCGCTACTGGCCAGCCCTAGCAATTATAACAATCAGCTACTCCCAGGTAAAGGAAGTTGCTCCTTTAGACCAAGCCACAGAGGCTTGTGTTTTGGGTGCTGAAGATCCTGACTTCTGTCCCATGCTGATTTCACACCCATGCTGTTTGGAAATGTGTGCCCTGGAAGTTTGGGTCTGTAACCAGACATCCTGGCATGGGCTCATCTCTGCTTTAGAGGGAGACAATACCCAGAGTAGCTGGCCTGTGTTCCCATCCACATCTGATGCTCCAACTATGCTGCTAACAAGTGCCAGGATGAGAGAAGGCAGCATCTGCTCCCTCATCTAGAAGGACCCTGCATTGGTTGCAACTTAGAACATGTAGCAGCTGGAAATATTATTTAGTGCCTGCCCTATGGGTATAATTTTGTAGGACTTGGGAACTGGGAGAGTTTGAAGAAGCTTCACAAAAATACTTTCCAAAGTTAAGAATGTGACTCGAGAGGTGGTGGTTGGTTGGTGTAAATCCGCTGCTGTCCATGATCTGAGGATTGACAGCAAGCTTCAGAAGAGAAAAGACAGGCGGTTACTTACCACCCCGGGCTTCTTCAACCGATACCCTCAGGTCAAACTTCTTACACTGAGATTCATCCTCCCGTAGCTTTGCGTTATAAATTATCATTACTGTTACTGTTGCTTGTCCAGTTCCTTCTGCCTTCACAGTGAAGTCTTCGTTCCATTTGAGCTGTAAAATTAATCCAAGGTTAATTTTCTTTTGTACTTTATTAGTATTATTATTATTTAAAGACAGGGGAAATGAAGCTAATGAAGAAAATGAAGCTGGTGAGATTGACAGTCACTCACCCGGAGGGGCTGGGGGGACTCTGCAGAGACAATAGCATGAAGGAGCAAAAAGGTTACTTACCAGACAGTAACTCTTTGATCTCCAGATAGCAACCCATCCCCTCCTACTTCTGGATTCAGCTCAAAACCACACACTCCAGGTCACTAACCCTGGAACAATTTACCTCGGGATGTGTGAGGCAAACCCCACCCAGCCCAGGGCTGCTCACTCAGCTGCGGTGACTCATGCCTCCAATGGAGCCTGCAGTGACTATCCCTGGTCAGGGTCCAGGCCAGATGACCCCCAGGCACAAGTATTTCACTGTCCCCATCAGAGCTGAGAGTTACTCTGCACAACAGCACTAGTCGGCCAGGGACCTTCCTCCGGCCTTGCAGTGTTACAGACTCCCCAGGCTTCTGACCTGCCCTTGATCCAGTTCCTGTTCCTGCCCCAGCCATGCCCGAGCCTTGTTCCAGCCCACTTCAGCCTCCTCTGTGCCCTGCTCTGACCTTGCTCCAGTCCCGCTCCAGCCTGCATCCGCCTCCTGGCCCCCCAGGCCCTCGGACTGATTCCAACCTGGCTTTGACCATTGGCCTGCATCCGAACTCTGATTTCAATCCTGATTTGGCTTGTCTGTGGATTCTGACCCACGGTCTGTCCCCAGACCCTGATTTCAGCATTGCCCTTGGCCCAGTACAGCCAGCTCCAACCACCAGCTCCAACCACCAGGCCTGACTGCCTAGAACCTAGGGCCTGACAGGATGTGGTGGATTCTCCATCACTTCAAGTCTTTACGTCAAGACTGGATATCTACCTAAGAGATATCTCACAGCTCAGCTAGAAGTTATGGACTTGATGCCGAAATTAGTAGGTGAGGCTCTGGCCTGTGTCATGCCGAAGGTCAGACGATGATCATAATGGTCCCTTCTGGTCTTAAAAATCTGAGTCAAAAGTGTGGATGCATGTGGATCTGGTGCCGGGAATATGAATTCCCCTCCCTTTCCCAAAACGGTTTGGATAGGAGGTTCTAGTCAAATCCCCTCTCTCTATAATCAGTGATCTGTACTAATCACCCAGAGAAGCACGATACCTCTGCTGTTCTGGCCACTAGAGCGTCTTCATTTGAGATTCTGTACTTTATAGGCCTAGAATGATGTGTCAGGAAAATAGAAACGATCAAATTCAGCTCCTTGTGTAGGGGGATGTCTATCTGGTACTGCGCAAGAGCCTGGAACACCATGATGGTCGCCTAGAACACCAGGAAAAAGACAGGAGAGTTACACCTTATTGTCCTATTGCGCTGAACATCTGACAGCTTTTAAATAGACTCTTAAGGAAGAGGAACCAAAAATACAATGAAAGAAAACACCAAGGGTCCACTGGGTGTCACGCAGGCAAAGGGTTATATAATAATATTACCTGGTTCCTCTGTAATGTGTTTCATCAGTAGATCTCCAAGCACTTTACAAAGCAGTACAAGATCTTTATTCCCATGTTGCAGATGGGGAAACGGAGGCACAGAGCAGGGAAGTAACTTTCCCAGGGTCACCCAGGAAGCCAGTGGCCAAGCCAGGACTAGAACCCATGGTCAATAAATATATTGTGCATGGTTAATTAGCTTCCCTTCGCTCCTAGCTATTAACAGGGGCCAATTGTCAGCTGGACAGAGCACAGCAAGATAGTGGCTCCTTCCATGTATATGTAACCCACACACATCCAGAGGGTGTGGTGCTCTGTCCCCTCTAGTGGCACTGAGACCACTTAGAGAGATTAATGAGTTTGATCCCACCCACCGACAACTGAGGTCTATCGGTATTACAAGTGAGGGCTTGTCTGGGACTCAAATGTGGGACCTCTTGCTAAATGCATGAGCCTCTCCTGCATGAGCTAAAAGCCATGTGGCCCTTAGCTAAGTCTGTAGCAGACACATTAATCTCTCTCTCTAAGTGGTCTCGGTGCCACTACAGGGAACATAGCACCATACCCAGGAGGTGTGTAGGTTACATCTATAGAGACATCTATGCCACACAAAGAACAATGGTAGGGATAGAACACATGGCCTGTGACTCAGAAATACAGACCACTCCCAACCAAGCTTGTAGCATCATTTTAGGTAGAGAAAAGACAAGACTCAGTAGCAAGGAAAGTAAAGGGGCTTCTCTACTGAGGCTGCTGGACACAGACAGACCCTATAGTTCCTAGTGGCCCCCGTACTCCAGGGAAGGGAGGGATATCTGAGGACACTCCATTTTTATTTAGCTGTCACTAGCAGTAGGGCTTTTATCCTCTCCAGTAGGTTGTGTAAGCACAGTTTAATAAAAAATCCAAAAAACATAACCTTACAGTTCTACTTAGAGGTGGATAAAACACAAATTGATTCAGATTAGTCATGATCCACCATGGCTTTGTCATTTGGACTCAGTCCGTTGGTCCTGCACACCCGGTACCCTCTCTCCAGACCAATGGCCAAAAAACAACAAATGCTAGAATGAGTCCAGATGCGTGTGTGTTTTTGCCCATGGGAAGAGAAGGCCCATTGACTCCCCGGGAAAACTCACTATCTTAAAGAGAAGCATGTGCTCACACCCATCACCTTGGCAGGATGGAGCCTCTAGTGAGAAGATTCAGTCATGCTCCTGTGCTGGTCTCAGCCTTAGGTTAACAATGGCAAAGACCTGATAGGTCACGTTGCCCATCTCCCAGGCAATGCAGGATTGTTCTCTACTGGGCATTCTCCAGGGCTTTCTACAATGACTCAAGTGATCGAAATCCCATCCCTTCTGATGGGAGACCTGCCCACAAAACAGTCTTGGAAGGATATGCGGGACTATAAGGATCATACTCACTTGGGTAGATCCATAGCCCCCTCCATAGTAGTTCTGCTCTCTCAGCCATCTGACTATGGGACCAGCCAACTCATACTTCTTCATTTTCAGCAAGGCCAGCAAGGCGTACGAGGTGCCCTCAATGTTGAAGGTGTGGGCGTTTGGCTCTTCCCAGCGATTTCCCCCTAAGCAGCAGCAAAGAAGGCGAGCTAAAGGACTCTCCCCAAGGACATCCACTTATTCTGAGCAGATCTGACTAGACCATACCATCACCTGACTCCTTCCCCAACTTTCTGCATGGAGAATCGGTAAGTTGAACTGATTGTTGCCCCTTTTAGGGGTGAGCAGCTACCCAATATTTGGGGTCTTGGGAGGATTGTTTCAATTAGGATGAGGAATTGGTGATAGGCCTCTGGTACGTTCTCTGGTGTAAACCTGATTGCTTACGAAAATGCACAGAAAGTCCCGTTTTCCCTGAGCTTGAGAGAAACCAACAGCAGGCAACTTCCTTGCTGAGAAACCCCCAAGTCTGCCTCTGAAGTGAGTTCTAGGCCCAACAAGCAATGTCTCTCTGCTTGTTTCATAACACTTCTCCAGGCTTTCAGCTGGTTTCTGCCTCTAACACACAGGGTGCAAAACCAACATGCTAGCCTCTGAGTTTGCCGTCAGGGAAACCTCTCAGCCCACATGCCTGAGCTCTTGACCTGCGGTGTGCCTTGGGTAGTCCCTACATTGTTTTTAGCTGTATCTACTACAGAAAGAGTCTTGATTGTTCCTTCCACTGAGTCTGAAAGAGTGCCTGGCACACCCATTAACTTGAACAAGGGTCTGGTCTACACTTAAAACTTAGATCGTGATAGCTGTGTTACTCAGGGCATGTGAAACATCTGCACATACACCCACTTCCGGAGTGCTATAGCTATGTCAAACTAATGCCTTGTGCAGACACAGCTAAGTCAATGGAAAAATGCTTCAGTTGATCTAGCTACCGTTGATCATGGTGGTGGAGTTCCTACAGAGATGGAAAACCCCTTCCATCGGTGCAGTCTGCGTCTACAATAGGGGGTGATACCGGGATAGCTGCAGCACCATAGCTTTGCCGCTCTAGTCCCTGCATTGTAGACATGGCCAAGGTCTGTGACTGTTTTGGGAATCAATGACCACCTGGTACCTTTCAACACAATATTGTTATATCTAGACCACAGCTTTGTCCTGCCCTGTTTTAACTATCCGAAACAATGGGGCAAACTCCATTTTCTTTGCGGGTAATATTATTCTATATCCTTTGCTCAGTTTCATCTAGTTACATCCTCTTGAGCCACCGTTTTCTCTCTTTTTCTCTTTGGGGTTTACATCTTTTAGATATACGTACAGAGCTCTCAGATTCCTCCTGAGGTCAAGTAATACCATACATCTCTGCCACATCCAGATCTCAGACACATTGGTGTAAATCTGGAATAAGTCCACTCAACCCAGGAGAGTTACTCTGGATTTATACCCAGTCTGATCAATCTCAAATCTGGCTAAAAGGAACAAATCTATGCCCATTATTCATTCCTCATAAATTAATCCCTCTTCAACCTCCTTTGCTTCTCTTCCCTGAACCCCATCCTGACTTGGCCACATCTTTCCAGTACTTGATAAGACGCACTCATTTACCTGTCGAAGCTCTCATGAGCGTCTTCTCAGTGTCCAGTGTCCCCACCATGGCTAAGGCATAGGACACAAGAGCCACAGTGTACGGTCTGGTTAGAGACTGGTACCTTTGGGCTAAGTAGTCAGCGGCTTTGCTGATGCTGCCTTCCAAACTCTAGGAGGTGACAAAGAAAACAGAAGAAAATCAAACTCATTGGTTAGGCTGAGGTTTCGGGTAGTGTTAATGCCGAGGAGGGGTGCAGGATTGAACATGGGACCTCTGGAGCTAAATGCATGAGCCTCTACTGCATGAACTAAAAGCCTGAAGGCTCTAGAGCAGACTCATTAAGCTCTCTCTACGTGGTCTCAGTGCCACTAGATGGGACAGAACACCACACCAGGAGGTGTGTGGGTTACATTAACACATTACGAATTCAAGTGGCTTCCAGCTTTATTTAATTTCACAGTGAATTTTGTGCTGGTGAAAGACAGAGGAGGCTGAAGACATGGAAGTGAGATATTTGAGGGCAGCGAAAGGGGACATTTCTGGGCCACATGCAGAATGTCAGCAGGAGTGAGACCAATGTCTGTGGCAGGACCGGCCCTAGCCCAAATGGCACCTCAGAGTGTCTTTGGCGTCCCCTCCTCTATTTGTTAAATTTTTGAATACCTTATTTTTTATTGCATTTGTAGCCCATTTCACGACTTCAATGCATGATTAGTATGTATGATTTATCCCTGTTGTACAAGATGATAAATTTGCACGCTAGGAGCTGTAAGTCTGTATTTATTCATGCCATATATAAGCAAATAAAAAGTTTCCTCTAAGCTTATAGAAACAAAGCTTATACATCCAGAACATTCTAGTAGGTTAGTGAAAATGAATCCACATACAGAATACCGGAAACATCAATTGTCCTTTTTGTCTCTAACAACAAAAACAGCACCCTGAGCCCAGCACCACCCCCCAAGTCCAGCACCCGAGGCGGTTTCCTGGATTGCCTGCCCCCAAAATCTGGCCCTGGTCTGTGGTATCAGACAGAAGCTGCAAGAGAGGAGGATGAGGTGATGTGGTGGGCACGTACAAAGAGGGGATGAAGAGAGTCATAGGTGCCGACTCCGTGTGTGCTCTGGGGCTCAAGCACCCATGGAAAAAAAATAGGGGGTGCTCAGCACCCACCAGCCACAGTGGTTCTGCCCCAGTTGGCCGCCGATCAAGCCCCTGGGGCTGGCCGCTGATTAGCAAGCAGCTGTTGGGAGGCGCTTGGGGGAGGGGACGGAGATGAGGGAGCGGCAGGCTGGTGGTGGAGGACTTTGAGAGAGGGGGCGGAGCGGGGGCAGGAAGAGGCGGACCAAAGATGGGGCCTCAGGGGAGGGGGCGGAGTGGGGACAGGGCCTCAGGGCAGAGCAGGGGTGGAGCACCCATTGGGAAAAATAAAACTCAGCACTTGTGAAGGGAATTTTGTTAGGGAGGCGTTTGAGAGAAACGTTTACAGGCAGAAAACAAGAGGATGACCAAGAAAATAGTGGAAAGACAGTGGACAGGAGGACAAAGCGCCTATGGAGAAAATGTAGGACTGGCAAGCCTGAAGAAGAAAGATGGAGGCAATTCTGGAGGATGTCCTCCGTTTAGCCCCACGAATGGTACAGTGGCTGAGCAAGCCTCCCCAGGATGAGAGAGGGTAGTGTCGTCCCCATGTCCCACTCATGCTGGTTTGACCAGGATCCAAGATCTAATAATACAAGCTCTTATATCACACTTTTCCTCAGCACTTTACGAAGGAGGTCAATCTTTTTAGCCCCAAATTACAGAAAAGGAAACTGAGGCACAGAGTAGGAAAGTTATTTGCCTGAGGTCCTTCAGCTGTTGTGGGATGAGAACTCAAGTCCCCTGAAACCTAATCCAGTGCTCTGCCCACTAGGCCCTGCTTCCCTTCCCTACAGATGACTGCCTCTGTCCTCATGCCGTACTGCTACAGCCGCAGTCAGCTGGCTCCCCCTCACTATAAAAGAGAGGGGACAGCCCTGGTGGAGTGAGCCGTAATAGTAGATGGAGGAACCTTCGCGAAGTCATAACAAGTGTAAATACACGTCATGAAAGCTGCCCTGGCTCCTGGACAGCGCTGCAGTGGCATGGCTCCAGCGGGACTGGGACTCGCAGCCCCGCCCCCTTACCATGCGGTTCTGACTCAGTGGGAGGAGTTCAGGCCCTGCTGGAGCCACGCCGCTGCAGCGCTGTCCAGGGCCGCTCCTGATGTGGTGCGCTGAGGCGATGGGGGAAGGCAGATGTGGGGCTGGTGGCCCTGCGGGGCCTTGGGCAAATTGCCCCACTTGCCCCGTCATCTGGGTGGCCCTGGTCAGGAGAGGATGAGGAAGATGCTACCGGCAGGAGTGGTTCCATGGCGGCTTCTGGATTTTCCGGGACTGGTTCGTCCCGAGCCCCAGGTGTAACCTCCACTGGGGGTGGGCTTGGATCTGGGTTTTGCGAGGGATCCTGAGGTGGAGCAGTGCCGAGATGGGGTGCGGTGCCACGACAGAGTGGTACCGCTATGTAGAGCAGTGCTGGTCCGTCAAGCGACGACTGGGGAGTGCAGTCTGAGGTCGATGCGAGCGCTGCTGCGAGGTCACAGATTGGTATCTGAACCTTGAGCAGGACCACGACTTGTTAGCTGATGACCACCTCAAATGGAAACAGCTCCGAGGGTCGGGGCTGAGAGACTGGTGCCGCGAGTCAGACCAGTGCCACGAGTCAGACAGGCACGGGGCATATGTACAGCACCGGGACTCGGACCGGCGCCAGGACTCGGAATGACGCAGAGATCCTGGTCGGTGGGTAGATGGCCCAAACATAGTGGGTTTGCACATGCACACACCTAACTGGATTTGATATCAGCAAGCACTCAAAGAAGAACTCATTGGTCCCAATGAAGGAAAATCACTATATAAATGGGGAGCCATGAAACTTTGGGTTCGTTCTTCCAAGACTTCCCCGGAGCATCATGTTGCAACCGACAGAACCTGGCTCCTACCTACCCGTGATCAACCTAGCTGGCCACTAGATTGATCCGGACTCTGGACTGATAACTATAACATTGACTGGCGGGTCAGTGTGTGTGTGTGGTGTGTGATTGAATGCGTATGTTAATTGTTGTATCTTCAATAAATGTGGCGTATTGCCTTTTCCCCTGAAAAAGATCTCATGTGCTTCTTATAAGCATAACACCATGGGGCGTGGTTCATAGGGGATGGAAAGATGGGAAAACCTGGGTATGAACGTAGAAGTGACTCTACGGTGCAGAGATACTCACGTTGACTTGATCCTTGCAGATGTCCTTGGCCTCTTCCAATGCAATCAGCACAAAAGCCGTTAAAGAGACATCAGGCTCAGCACCCTTGTACCCTCCCTAAAGGGGAGCAAAGGACAGATTTGGGATAAGAAAGTCCCCCGAGTACCATGAAAAGAAAGAATTAATCCCAGGACCTCAGCATAGGAAAGTATAGCAGAACACATGCTTCCTAGAAAGCTACCCAAGAATGGACTCTCAGTCATGGCCAGACCTATCGCTGGGCCACGTTCTGATCTCAGTTACTGTTACTCCTTTATCAGAGTGGAGGAACTCCATCCAAGTCAATAGAGATGCTTCGTATTAAACCAGTGTGAGAGAATTTAGCTCACCAGGCCGGTGCTCAGGTCCTGCCACTAGCTCCCAGGCAGCTTCCCATGCGTTAATGGATCAAGCCCCAGTGACATCAAAAACCAAACTTTGGCCTGTGAAGCACCAAGACAGCTGCACTCTTCTGGGGCAATGCAAGTCACTAAGCCCAGGACGAAGTGCATGAGAGGCGTGGACAAGGCATACTCAGTTGAGGGGAGCTGGCTGGGGAACAATGCCCAGGGGAGATCAGACCAGGCCAGAGCCTAAGCATCTTTAGTAAATGCTGCAAATCTATCCCCTTTGGAGATGTCTTTCAACCATGAGAACAACAGTCATGGCACTAACCCCAACCACTTCTATCTAATAAACCCTGATATAGACACCTCCTAAATCCAGACATGGACACCCCCTGACAGCCCTAAACCCCAGGGGTGCTGGAACAATTTTTATAGTGGGGATGCTGAGAGCCATTGAACCAAACTGTAACCCTGTATATAATGGAAACCACTTCAAGCCAGGGGTTGTTGCAGCACCTCCAGCACCCCTAGTTCCAGCACCTCTGCTAAACCCTGACACCCCTTCAATCCCTAAACCCTAACACTAAGATCCCTAAACCCCACCCTGAGACCCCTAAAATCTAACACTGATGCCTCCTAAATCCTGACACCAACACCCCCTTCTACACCTTAAACCCTGACACTGAAACCCCCAAGCCTTGACACTGACAACCCCTTCTACCCTAAACCCTAACACTGTGACCCCTAAATCCTGACACTGACACCCCCTTTTACCTAATAAACCCTAACACTAACACGCCTAAACCCTGGCACCCCTAATCCCAACCCTGACACCCCTAACTCCAACAATGACCCCACTTTCAGTCCTAAACCCCGAACAACAACAAAACAAAAAATGATCTACCCCCAGCAGAATGTTTACCCCCAAAAAGGGAGAAATGCCAAAGACTCCAGGAAGTCCACTAAGGACTAAATAGATACATTCTGGCCCATTGGGCCTGAATCTCCATTCACTGCTGCCCATGTAACTGCTCCGGGAGAGAGAGGAGATCAGTCTGCGTGAGCACAGACTTTGAGATGTAGCCCAGTAAGACGTCCCTTTGAATTATGAACCAACAAGTTGCTGTGATGATTGAGGTGGGTAGTGACTGGTGTGTAAAAGTCAAAGGAAACACGTACAACCATCTCTCCGCGGATTACGGGGGCATCTTCTTGGAAGACCCCATCCAGTTTCTGCTTTTCCAGGATCAGCCATTTCACTGCCTCGCAGATAACTTTTTTTTCAATGGGCACCAGTTTCTTAGCCATGGCAAAGACCTTCACCACGTACGCCGTCAGCCTGAGGGCAGAATCAATCACATCACGATCACTCCTGCCTTCCCAGAACTGCCCTCAGTGTGAAAGCTGGACCGTCTGCACTCAGGTATCAGTTGAGACATTTTACAGCAGTAAATGGAGTGAGGTTCATGTGGGTCAGTTTATGGTAACCTGAGTGAGCGGGAGCTAGGGAAAATGTCACCACTTGTCCGGAAAGCACATCTACACATTGCTCCCTATTACGGCTGGCTCTACTTGAGATGTGCCGAGCTCTCGCCGCCTGCAGTATGACCCGGATGGTGGGGTTGGGGGCCCGCTGTGGGCAGCTGGCCACTGGGAACTGGACCAGAGAGTCATCAAACTCATCTTCACACAAGCCAGTGAACAGCTGTAAAGATGGTAACGGTTAGTCTGAGCCAGCTACAAACTAGCCAGCTAAAGTGAAAGGACCTGGAGTTCATTACTAAGGCTGCGAGTCTGTCATGGAGGTTGTGGAAGTCATGGATTCCGTGACTTTCCATGGCTTCCACAGCTGCAGCAGCTGGTGTGGCTGGCCCCGGGACCGCCCGAGCATCAGTCCTGGGGACGTCCCTAGGGACCGCCTGAGCAGCAGCAGTGCCAGGGGCCACCCTGGGGGCAGTCTGAGCAGGGTCTGGAGCAGCGGTCCTGGGAGCAGCCCCAGAGGCCGTCGGAGCGCAGTCCCAGGGGCCTTGGAACAGTGGGCAGCCGGATGCAGTCAGACCCTGCCGCCGGAGCAGGAGCCAGCTGTCAGCCCCCGGGAATCCCCCAGCGCTCCAGGGACATCCAGAGCAGCAGCATCAAGAAGACCCCCAGAGCAGCAGCTCCCTGGGGACCCCCAGAGCAGTGGTGCCCTAGGAGCAGCTAAGAATTAGTCAGGGGTGTGACACCCTGATGGGGTATTTCTGGTAAAAGTCATGGACAGGTCATGGGCCATGAATTTTTGTTTATTGCCTGTGGCCTGTCCATGACTTTTACTAAAAATACCCATGACTAAATCTTCGCTTTATTCATTCCCAATCTCTCAAGCCATCCGCTCACCCACACTGACCTGTCACTGAAATCACTGGGGCCACATTTACAAGGTATTTAGGCACCTAAAGATGCAAATAGGTACCCAGCGGGATTTTCCAAAGTGCCTAAGTGAGTTAGGCACCAAACTTCTATTGACTTTCAAAGGGAATTAATCCCCTACTCTGCTTAGGTGCTTTTGTAAATCCTGCCAGGTGCCTGTCTCATCTTTGGGCATCGTTCCATTGCCATCTGTGGGAGTTGGATTGGGTATTTTTTTCCCATTGTGTGTGTTAACCTTTGCCCTTTGGTTTTGGGCTGGAGACTGACTTGCTCTGGCTCACAAATTACATGTGTAGGATCAGGCTAACGCTGAGCAAGAGGGTGCATTAGAAAACCCACTGTCCTCACCAAGTGCTTGATGGCCGGGCGTTGAAAGCAGAGTATGAGAAGTCAGGTTTTTTGTAAGCCATCTGCTGCGTGTAACCTGAAACAGGGAGAGGAAGAAGGAGCTGTGTGATGTCTGGCGAGCGTCTAATGAGGACTTTACATGCATAAGGCAAATGAAGTAAGAGCTGTGACCCCTGCCGCTGCTGTCTGAGCTGTGTGGCTCTCCCTTTTTCTGCAGGTATCTCTCAGGAGGGACACGGCACAACTACTCAAGGGAAGCAAAGGCAGAAAGCTGTCTAGTGGGGAAGTCGATTGGCATGGGCACTGCCCCATTCCTCACCAGCATGAATCCTCCCTTCGGGGTGGGAGTGGGGCCAAGTGATTACAATGTATGGGGACTTGGGAGGCGGGATGCCTGAGTCCTATGCCAGGCTCCAGGAGGGGAGGGTGGGTTAGTGTTTGGAACAAGGTGCTGTGAGTCAGGACTCCTGGGTTCAGTTCTCAGTTCTGTCACTCACTGCGTGATGCAATGTTGGGCAAGTCACTTCTGCCTCAGTTTCCCCATATTGTAAAAGCTTAATGGATGATGGGATGTTTGTAGTTTGGATTCCGTGCCTAATTTAGGCAGCCCACAAGGGGGGCCATGGTGTAGTGACAGAGACACCTGTTCCTTCAGGAGCTAGGCTGAAACCTACCAAGTTCTCTCAATGGTCATGAGCTTCTCTATCCTTCCTCGCTACCAAGTGCCAACCTGACACAGATTTGAACTGTGGGTGAATGGCCTCCACCCCATGACCATCTCATTCCCCACACAACAGCCATAGGCCAGAAATAGTTTAAAACAAATAGGCAGCTGATTTAAAACAAATAAAAGGAAGTATTTCTTCATGCAACGCACAGTCAACCTGTGGAATTCCTTGCCAGAGGATGTTGTGAAGGCCAAGAGCATAACAGGGTTCAAAAAAGAACTAGATAAATTCATGGAGGACAGGTCCATCAATAGCTATGAGCCAGTATGGGCAGGAATGGTGTCCCTAGCCTCTGTTTGCCTGAAGTTGGAAATGAGCGACGGGGGATGGATCTCTTGATGATTGCGTGTTCTGTTCGTTCCCTCTGAGGCGCCTGGCATTGGTCACTGTCGGCAGACAGGATACTGGGCTAGATGGACCTTTGGTCTGACCCAGTAGGGCCATTCTTATGTTCTTATGTTAATGAACAGGAGTCCAAAAGCCCATCAGGACTGAAAACGGAGTTGGGCGTTTGTCTGCATAGGAAGGTCTATTCATAGTTATAATGACTAATGCCGGTGTACACTGGTGGAGGGATATTAAACCTCATGCTTCAGGTCTTAAACCAACCTCTAAAAGGAGACCTAAAGTGGGAGGCAGATTCTCTCTCTATTTTAGGGTCTTATTTGACCCCCATTCCCATAGTATTAGGGTGCTTCACATTCTTCATTGTAACTACCAGGGGCACCGGAACAATGGGGGCCAAGGGGACAAGGTCCCTCCCACTTTTTCCCTGCCTTATGGGTGACTGATGTGGGGGAGAGGAGTGAGTGGCAGAATGGGGGTGGGCAAGACCTTGGAGGGGAAGAATCCTAATGGGGTGGGGCCTTGGGGCAGAGCATGGGTGGGCCCAGCAGGGGAGGAGCTTTGTGGGGAAGGGCAGAGTGGAAGCAGGGCCACGCTCCAGGTGATGGTGGGAATTTGCGGAGCTCCTGCCATCTACCCTCACAACCCCCCTGCCAGCAGGGCACTGAGACTCTCCCTGTTTGCAGAGGGGGAAATGGAGTCACGGAGAGATTAAGTGACTTGCCCAACATCACACCAGGAGTCTGTGGCAGAGCAGGGAACTGAACTGGTATCCCCTGAGCGCCAGGCCAGCTGCCTGATCCCTGGGCTCTCTATCTATTGCCCAATGTGCTTAACGTGAGGTTTCTGAAACATTTGGTACCGGCCATTCTCCGACACAGGCTACTGGGCTAGATGGACCTCGGGGCCAGTCCTGTGTCCCTAACACGAGCCTGAAGAGGGATTTGCTGTCTAGCATGAGAAGTACTTACCTTGCATGATCAACTTGATGGCTTCGGCCCTACGTTCCACCCCAATCCTTTCCCACTGCTCGGTGCTGTCCAGGTAGATGGTGGCGATGACGGGGGCGGTCATGCCGATCATGTTCTCTTCCCCAGAGCCGGACGGCGTCACAATGAGATGCTTCAGGTTGGCCCCGTCAATGGAGTTTTCAGCAATCATTGTCACCAGGTTTCCTGGCCAAGGAAATAATGTTGTGTGAATTAAAGCAGGGACAGCAGGTGCTGGTGGGGACAGAGAGACAGACAGACCTCTCTGCGGGCAGGGGCAGCTCAATCCTGCATGGTACTGAGCACACCGAAACCCCATGAAAGTCAGATCCTATCCCAGCAAAAATTGATCTCGGCCCTGTGTGCTGACAAAGTTCCTACAATGCTCTGAGCATTTCTCACCAAGCCCTCCTAGGTACTTCACTCCAGCTCTGCGGATAGAACCTGGACACTCCCACTCTGAAAGCACCAGCCCTTGCTGGTTGAGCTGAATAGGGACAAAGGAAGGGGTATTATCCACATTTTACAGATGGGGCACTGAAGCACAGACAGGCTAAGTCACCAGGGACATCTGTGGAAGAGCAAGATCTTGAACTCAGGCTTCCGAAATACTAAGCTAGGGCCCAAACCACTAGGCCATCCTGTCCAGTGACATAGGTTGCCCCCTGGGTGCTCCTTATTTCTGTGCACCTGTCTCTCCTGTCAGCACCTTGTTTAGCCACACGCTGACAATGACCTTCCTCTATCTTGGTCATTAATGCTCGATAGTGCACGTAGACAGTTGTAACAGAACCAAGTGGGTAATCAGTCCACCTCCTGCGAGTGTGGCTACCAGAGAAGAATTCATTGCTCCCTTCACTCTGTTTCTAAAGCATAAAACACTTTCAAATCAGAGGCCCTTGCCTTGTATTCTGATTTTGGTCTCCGATTCTGTGTCTGGAACCATGTCATCTATATCTGCCGCTTTCACCTTCACTTCTTGGACTCCCCCTGAAAAGGAAGGACAAGGAAAAGAGACACTGAAATGCCATCCATCCAGCTGGCTGAGCTTTGCTGCTGGTTCTTGAATTATACCCTACAACGCTCATAGAGAGCCCTGCACAGTCCACTGAGGTGCTAGGGAAAAGGGAGGGAGGGGGCAGCTGAGATGGGAATCAGGAAGCTAGGAATACGGGGCAGGCAGAGGAGGCTGCATTTCAGTGGCAGCTGAATTGCTCTGCATTTTGCTGATTCTAGTCTTCTGTGATGAGCCTGATTTTGACCTCCATCTCAGCCAACACTAAACCAATCCCTCTGAAATATCCCACGCACGATCGGATGCCAGGGTAGAATTTTTCAGGGAAGTTTGCTGCAGATCCAGTTAAGGGTTTGGGTTAGATACATGGGCTCCAGAAACAGAAATGCCCTCACTTAGGCCTGATCTACACTACAAGTTTAGGTCAAATTTAGCAGCGTTAAATCGAATTAACTCTGCACCCGTCCACACAACAAAGCCATTTACTTCAACATAAAGGGCTCTTAAAATCGATTTCTGTACTCTTCCATGACGAGGGGAGTAGTGCAGAAATCAACACTGCCAGTTCGAATTAGGGTTAATGTGGATGCAGTTTGACGGTATTGGCCTCCGGGAGCTATCCCACAGTGCACCATTGTGACTGCTCTGGACAGCAATCTGAACTCGGATGCACTAGCCAGGTAGACAGAAAAAGCCCCGCAAACTTTTGAATTTCATATCTTGTTTGTCCAGCGTGGAGAGCTGATCAGCGCAGGTGATCATGCAGAGCTCATCAGCACAGGTAACCATGCAGTCTGAGAATCGAAAAAGAGCTCCAGCATGGACTGTATGGGAGGTACTAGATCTGATCGCTGTAGGGGGAGAAGATTCCGTGCTAGCAGAACTATGTTCCAAGAGACGAAATGCCAAAATATTTGAAAAAATCTCCAAGGGCATGATGGAGAGATGCCACAATAGGGACTCATATCAGCACCGCGTGAAAGTTAAAGAGCTCAGACAAGCATTTCAGAAAACCAAAGAAGCAAACGTAAGGTCCGGGGCAGAGCTGCAGACATGCCACTTCTACGCTGAGCTGCATGCAATTCTAGGGGGGACTGTCACCACTACCCCACCCTTGACTGTGGATTCTGATGAGGGGTTACTCACAGCCATGCCTGAGGATTTTGCGGACGGGGAAGATGAGGAGAAGGAGGAGGACAAGCTTGCGGAGAGCACACATCACACCATTCTCCCCAACAGCCAGGATCTTTTTCTCAGCCTGACTGATGTAGCCTCCCAACCCTCCCAAGGCGGTATCCCAGACCATGAAGCCATAGAAGGGACCTCTGGTGAGTGTACCTTTGTAAATGTAAAACATGGTTTAAAAGCAAGCATTTTTAAATGATTAATTTGCCCTGAGGACTTGGGATGCATTCACAGCCAGTACAGCTACTGGAAAAGTCTGTTAACATGTCTGGGAATGGAGCGGAAATTCTCCAGGGACATCTCCATGAAGCTCTCCTGGAGGTACTCCAAAAGCCTTTCCAGAAGGTTTCTGGGCAGGGCAGCTTTATTCCGTCCTCCATGGTAGGACACTTTACCATGCCATGCTAGTAGCAAGTAATCTGGTATCATTGCATGACAAAGCCTGGCAGCGTATGGTCCCGGTGTTTGCTGGCATTCAAGCAACATCCGTTCTTTATCTCGCTATGTTATCCTCAGGAGAGTGATATCGTTCATGGTAACCTGGTTGAAATATGGGAATTTAATTAAGGGGACAGAGGTGGCCGTTCCTAGTGGGCTGTTTGCCTGTGGCTGAAAAGAAATCCTTCCCTGCAGTTAGCCAAGCCGGGGTGGGGGGAGGGCATTGGCGCCGAGCTGTTCGCGTTTGGCTAGCAGGGATCTTCCCTGATACCAGCCACGTGCTGGCGGGAGAGGTAAAGTGATCATCCCAGAGAATTGGATGGTGGGGGTTAGTTTGGTTTCTGCTGCTGCACGTTAACACGAAAACCGCAGCACTCAACGGGCTTTGCTTGGTATGGGAAAGGAGGGTGTTGCTTTTATGAAGGTTGCAGAAGCCGAAAGACAGTGGCTTACCACGGCCGCATGCAAGCCGAATTCTGTTGCCCGGCTCTGCATCTGTGATCTCTAACACCAAAACCGCAGGCACTCAATATTAATATGCAAAATCTGACCTTGTACCAAAATCACATGTGCTATGTAATGTGAATAGTGTTGTTCACTGTGAAAGAGTATAACCATTGTTCTGTAAAATGTATCTTTTAAAATATTTCTGTCCCTTTTTTCCCTCCCGTAGCTGCAAATTTTTCAAGCCTCCCTCCTCCATCCCGAAGGATACCTCAGATAAGGCGGCAAAAAAACCGCACACGTGACTAAATGTTCTCTGAGATCATGCAGTCGACCGGCAATGAAAGAGCTCATCTGAATGAGTAGAAGGACATGGTATCAAAGTACAGGAAAGATGCCAATGAACATGAGGACAGGAGGGATGAATGTGAGGACAGGAGGGACGCTCGAGATGAGAGGTGGTGGCAGGAAGATCAGAGGTGGCAGCAGGAAGATCAGAGGAGGCAGGATGCAATGCTGGGGCTGCTGTGTGATCAAATGGACCTGCTCTGGCATCTGGGGGAGCTTCAGGAACGGCAGCAGGATCACAGAGTGCCGCTGCAGCCCCTGTATAACCGCCCTCCCCAAGTTCCATAGCCTCCTCACCCAGACATCCAAGAACGTGGGGTCGAGGGGAGGCTCCATGCACCCTGCCACTCCACCCCAGTGGACAGCCCAAGCAAAAGGCTGTCATTCAACAACTTTTGAAGTGGCCTTTTCCTTCCCTCCTATCCTCCTCCCAAACCCCACCCGGGCTACCTTGTCGTTCTCTCCCTATGTTTTTAATCAATTAATAAAGAATACATGATTTTTAAATGATAGTGACTTTATTTCCTTAGAAAGCAAGCTGTGATCGAAGGGGGGAGGGTGGGTTGCTTACAGGGAATGAGTCAATCAAGGGAGTGGGCTTTTATCAAGGAGAACAGAACTTTTACACTGTAGCCTGCCTGGCCAGTAATGAAACTGATTTTCAAAGCTTCTCTGATGCTCAGTGCTTCCTGGTGTGCTCTTCTAATCGCCCTGGTGTCTGGCTGTGCGTAATCAGGGGCCAGGCGATTTGCCTCAACCTCCCATCCTGCCATAAACATCTCCCCCTTACTCTTACAGAGATTGTGGAGCACACAGCAAGCAGCAATAACAATGGGAATACTGGTTTGGCTGAGGTCTGAGTGAGTCAGTAAAGTGCACCAGCGACCCTTTAAACATCCAAATGCACATTCTACCACCATTCTGCACTTGCTCAGCCGGTAGTTGAACAGCTCCTGACTACTGTCCAGGCTGCCTGTGTATGGCTTCCTGAGCCATGGCATTAAGGGGTAGGCTGGGTCCCCGAGGATAACTATAGGCATGTCAACATCCCCAACGGTTATTTTCTGGTCTGGGAAGTAAATCCCTTGCTGCAGCCGTTTAAACAGACCAGTGTTCCTGAAGACGCGAGCGTCATGAACCCTTCCCAGCCATCCCATGTTGATGTTGGTGAAACGTCCCTTGTGATCCACCAGTGCTTGCAGCACCATTGAAAAGTACTCCTTGCAATTTATATACTGGCTACCCTGGTGCTCCGGTGCCAAGATAGGGATATGGGTTCCATCTATCGCCCCACCACAGTTAAGGAATCCCATTGCAGCAAAGCCATTGACTATGACCTGCACATTTCCCTGAGTCACTACCTTTGGTAGCAGCAGCTCAGTGATTGCTTTTGCTACTTGCATCACAGCAGCCCCCACAGTAGATTTGCCCACTCCAAATTGATTCCCGCCTGACTGGCGTTGCAAGCTTCCACAGGGCTATCGCCACTTGCTTCTCAACTGTGAGGGCTGCTCTCATCTTGGTATTCTGGTGCTTGAGGGCAGGGGAAAGCAAGTCACAAAGTTCCATGAAAGTGCCCTTACACGTGCAAAAGTTTCACAGCCACTGGGAATCGTCCCACACCTGCAACACTATGTGGTCCCACCAGTCTGTGCTTGTTTCCTGGGCCCAGAATCCGTGTTCCACAGCTAGAACCTGCCCCAGTAACACCATGATCTCCAAAGTGCCGAGAACCGCGGTTTGAGAGAATTCTATGTCCATGTTCTCATCACTCTCGTCGCCGCGCTGCTGTCGCCACCTCCTCCTCACCTGGTTTTTCAGGTTCTGGTTCAGCATAAACTGCATGATAATGCGCGAGGTGTTTACAATGTTCATGACTGCTGTCTTGAGCTGAGCAGGCTCCAAGATTGCCATGGTATGGTGTCTGAACAGTTCACCCAGGAAAAAAGGCGCGAAACGGTTGTCTGCCATTGCTTTCATGGAGGGAAGGAGGGAGTGAGAGGGGGCCCTGATGACAAGTACTCAGAACCACCCGCGACAATGTTTTTTCCTCATCAGGCAATCAGATCTCAACCCAGAATTCCAATGGGCAGGGGAGACTGCAGGAACTATGGGATAGCTACCCACAGTGCAACACTCCGGACGTCGACCCTAGCCTTGGTACATGGACGCACACCACCGAATTAATGTGTTTAGTGTGGCTGCATGCACTCAACTTTATACAATCTGTTGCCAAAAATAGAATTTTGTAAAATCAGAGTAATCATATAGTGTAGACATACCCTTAGATATAGACTGTGGAATTCTTTGAGACCTTCAGGATGAGAGGTGCCATGTAAAGGCAAAGCAGTGTGGCTACTCACCTGCTCCTTTCGTAGATGGATCCAATAGGACAGACATAATTGTTTTGGTCGTCCTCAACCCTTCCGGCTAGAAAGGAACGACAAGAGCATAGTAAGCACAGTAGCATTCAGAGACAATGAAGAGCAGTAGGAAAAGGTGAGCGACTTGCTGATCTTGTGATCAGCATGAATCAGGAGTGACTCCACTGGAAGTCAGCGGCAGGGCGGCTCAAGGCCCCAGCACGCGAAGCGCGTGCTTGGGGCGGCATGCCGCGGGGGGCGCTCTGCCGGTCGCTGGAAGGGCGACAGGCAGGAAGCCTTCAACGGCATGTCTGCAGAGGGTCCACTGGTCCCGCAGCTCCACCAAAGCCGCGGGACCAGTGGACCCTCCGCAGGCACCCCTGCGGGAGGTCCACCGGAGCTGCGGGACCAGAGGACCCTCTGCAGGCACGCCTGCGGGAGGTCCACCGGAGCCGCAGGACCGGCGACCAGCAGAGCGCCCCCCGCGGCATGACGCCATGCTTGGGGCGGCAAAATGTCTAGAGCCGCCCCTGGTCAGCGGTCAAGTGAAACTGAGATCAGGCTCCGTCCCAATGAGTCTGGAATCTGACCTCAACCTCAGGCAGCGTCCCCTTTTGTTTTGGATCCTGGTTAGGATGCATCCAAGGAGAAGTCCCTAGGCCAAATTCATCCCAAGCATAACACCACTGATTCCACTACAGATGAACAGGAGGATTTTTTTGCCAGAAGCTGGGAATAGGAGACGGGATGGATCACTTGATGATTCCCTGTTCTGTTCATTCCCTCTGGGGCACCTGGCATTGGCCACTGTTGGCAGACAGGATACTGAGCTAGATGGACCTTTGGTCTGACCCAGTATGGCCGTTCTTATGTTCTTATAAATCTGCCCTACAGAGTCTGGCAGGGCGAGGAAGTGAGAAGCTCAGTTAATTCCATCATTGCTCTGTGACCTTCCTGAAGGACTTTTCTACTCCCTGATCTTCAGTGGAGGATCTTCCTCTCACCCAGCATTACAGTGATCTCCTGGGACAGGCCAATGGGATGCCCTTCACAACCCACCAATGCTGCTCATTTGCTCAGCTCTCTCTGCCGAGTGATATGAGGTTCTCCCTGAGTGCACTGAGTCTGTATTGATTCCAGCATCCACTGGTCCAAGGAGCAAGACCCTGGGCCTGAGGAACTGAACCTAGGTCTCTTATATGACGGCTCAGAAGACTGAGTGTAAGGTAACCAGGCCAGCCCCAGCCCTGCTGTAATTGCCACAGGGAAGGGGAGGAAGTGAGATGGGGATGGAGATGCAGGGTGTTAATTTAACAGGTTAAGGGACAGCACTGATTCCAGAAGCCAGCCAATCTGGCCTCCAGCCTCTTGCCCTCCAGCAGATATCATGCCCCCTGATACCTACCACAACCTTCAGTTTCTTCTTCATGCCATCAGATACAATACTGTCCTGCACTGCTGCCTTGACCTCAATGTTGTGAGATCCCAGCTGCAATGGGACAATCACTAATGGCACGGCCAGGGAGGACTTGGCTTTGATGTCAAGAATCTGCCGGTATTTAGCCTCGGAAGTGGATGCGCTACAGAAAACTGGGTTGTGCATCAGCTCCAGCCAGACCTGAGAAGAGAACAGAGATTCATGAGCAGGCAGTCTGCACACCATGACACTGTAGGGCATTGATCCAAATCATACCCTCTGACTGGAGTTTGCCTTTAATCTTAATAAATAACAGACAGGACTGTACTTACAAAGCATGTGACTGTATCCTGACCTCCTTCCTGAGAGGCTCTTCAGAATCCCCTCTAGTTCTGTCTTGCCTCAGAGAGGCTCTCAGCCTGTGGTGTTCCTGAGTAGAAGTAATGAGACCCACCTGGTCTAGCTACCGGTGTGAGTCAACAGAAAGCCCAGAACCTGGTACCCACTCACAGATTTGAGGCCCAGCCAGAGGAGAATGGCAGTCAGAAGGGGATTTTTTTTAATCTCCTTCTATATCATGCAATCTTTCCAGAAGCTGGGAATAGGCAAGAGAAGACGGTTACTTACCTCTTGTAACTGTTGTTTTTTGAGATGTGTTTTTCATGTCCATTGCAATTAGGTCGCGTGCACAGACGTTGAAAACTTTTTCCCTTAGCAGCTCCCGTCAGGATGACAGAGGAGCCCCCTAGAGCGGGACCCTTATTGCGCTGTATATATTACCCTGCCGGCCTGACCCCCCCTCTTCGTTTCCTTCTTGCCGTTGACTCCGACAGAGGGGAAGGGGGGCGGGTATTGTAATGGATGTGAACAACACATCTCGAAGAACAACAGTTACGAGAGGTAAGTAACCATCTTTTCTTCTTCAAGTGCTTGTTCACATCCGTTCCAATTATATGACTTCCAAGCTGACCATTGGAGGTGGGTAGGAGTCAAGGAATGGTTGATTGGAGGACAGCCCTGCTGACCGCTATATCATCTCTGGCCTGTGGTTGATGGCATAGTGGGCTGTAAACATATGCACTGAGAACTAAGCAGCTGCTTTGCAGATTTTGTGGATGGGTACCTGCGCCAGGAAGGTGGTCGAAGATGCTTGCGCTCTTGTCCAATAGGCTGTGATTGTCAGAGCTGGAACCTTAGCCAACTCATAGTATGTGTGAATGCAGTCTGTGATCCAGGACGAAATGCGCTGAGAAGATACTAGAAGGCCCTTCGTTCTACCAGCAGTGGCCACGAACAGTTGGGTTGATTTGCAAAAAGCCTCATGTGCTCTATGTAGAATGCTAGGACTCTTTGAACGTCTAGTGTGTGCAAGCTCTGCTGCTGCGGGCTCATGTGAGGCTTTGGAAAAAATCACAGGAAGACAAATGTCCTGTCCCATGTGGAACTGGGAGACCACCTTGGGGAGGAATCTACAGTGCGGTCTAAGTTGCACCTTGTCCTTATGAAACACTGTATAAGGGGATTTGGAGGTGAGAGCCTTTAGTTCAGACACACTCCTCGCCGATGTAATGGCCACCAAGAACGCTACCTTCCATGAAAGGTAAAGGAGGGAACAAGTGGCCAGGGGCTCGAACAGACCTAGACAAATTGGAGGATTGGGCCAAAAGAAATCTGATGAGGTTCAACAAGGACAAGTGCAGAGTTCTGCACTTAGGAAGGAAGAATTCCATGCAACACTACAGGCTGGGGACTGACTGGATAAGCAGCAGTTCTGCAGAAAAGGATCTGGGGATTACAGTGGATGAGAAGCTGGATATGAGTCAGCAGTGGGCCCTTGTTGCCAGAAGGCCAATGGCATATTGGGCTGTATTAGTAGGAGCACTGCCAGCAAATCGAAGGAAGTGATTATTTCCCTCTATTCGGCACTGGTGAGGCCACACCTGGAGTATTGCGTCCAGTTTTGGTCCCCCCGCTGCAGAAGGGATGTGGACAAACTAAAGAGAGTCCAGCAGAGGGCAACAAAAATGATTAGGGGTCTGGAGCACATGATTTACGAAGAGAGGCTGAAGGAACTGGGATTATTTAGTCTGCAGAGACAAGAGTGAGGGGGGATTTGATAGCAGCCTTCAACTACTTGAAAGGGGGTTCCAAAGAGGATGGAGCTTGTCTGTTTTCAGTGGCAGATGACAGAACAAAAAGCAATGGTCTCAAGTTGCAGCAGGGGAGGTCTAGGTTGGATATTAGGAAACACTATTTCACTAGGAGGGTGGTGAAGCACTGGAATGGGTTACCTAGGGAGGAGATGGAATCTCCGTTCTTAGAGGTTTTGAAGGCCCGGCTTGACAAAGTCCGGGCTGGGATGATTTAGTTGGTGTTGGTCCTGCTTTGAACAGGGGATTGAACAGATGACCTCCTGAGGTATCTTCCAACCCTAATATTCTATGATTCTATGAAAGATTTGACAGGCCAGATGAACTGCTCTGAGCTCCTTCAAGTCGATATGAAGGGGTATCTCGTCCTGCATCCACAGACATTGTGTTCTCAGTTCCCTAGGTGTGCACCCCAACCCAAATCTGATGCATCTGTTACTAATGTCAGAAAAGGCTGGGTTGTGGTGAAGGGGTCTCCCGCACAGACTACTGGCTGTTCCAGCCACCAACGCAGAGACTCTCGGACTTGCCAGGCTGTCCAGGCTGGATAACGGGAGTAAAATCCCTTTCCCCTTAGCTCCTGGGGAACCTCTTTGAGCGCCCCTATATTGATGAGTGATCATACTTCCTGCATAAAGAGTTGCTTGTGAGAGGAGTCCCTGAACTGGGATGGGGAAGGGGGGTGGGAAGGAGGAGAACTGGAGGGAGTATCCCACCTGTACCGTGCGTAGGACTCAGAGGTCCAATGTTATACGGGACCACGCAAGGTAGAAGTGGAATAACCGGTTTAAAAACTCTGGGGAGGGATCCTGGGATTGGATTGATAGGCTGTCCTCGTGCGTGCCTTCAAAACCCTGGCTTGTTTCCTGGCTGGGGCTTGTTTGGGCCTCAGCTAGACGCATTGTTCGATGGTCTGCGTCTATTATTCCTGCCTGCCTGTGGTAGGGCGAGGTTGATATTGCCTCTGCTGTGGAGGTTGAGCCCTGAAGGGCTTCCTCTGGGTTCCTAGTGTACGCATTCCCAAGGATTTCATTGTAGCCCTGGAATCGTTGAGGCTATGCAGCCTGGAGTCCGTTTGCTCCGAAAGAGGAGGTCTTGCAATTTGTTTTGGACCTCGGGAGGGAGGCCTGACACCTGTAGCCATGCTGAATGCGTCATAACCACTCCTGATGATATGGTTCTGGCCGCAGAGTCAGCCAAATTGAGGGTGGCTTGCAGAGCTGTCTTGGCTACTGCTTTTCCTTCCTCAGTTAGCGCATGCAAATCCTGAGGCAGGCGATTCTTAAACTTGTACATAGCATTCCAAGAGTTGTCTGTTAAGGATGGCCTGTTGGTTGGCTATCCTGAGTTGCAGGCCTCCCGATGAGATGACCTTCCTGCCAAAGGGGTCCAATCTTTTGGCCTCTTTGGACTTTGGGTGCTGAGGCCTGCTGACCCTGGCGTTCTTTTTCGTTTATGGCTGACACGACCAGGGAGCAGAGTAGAGGGTGGGAGAATAAGAATTCATAGCCCTTAGATAGGGCCAAGTATTTTCTCTCCACTTCCCTGGCCACCAGGGAAATAGAAGCCGGGGTTTGCCAGATTGTCTTATAGTTACTCTGGATAGTCTTAATCAGTGGCAATGCTACCCAGGAGCATCCTTATGGAGCCAGGATATCAACCATCGGATCCTCAGGCTCCTCCTCTTCCTCCTGAAGGCCCATATTAAGGGCAATTTAGCTGAGAAGTTCTTGATGGGCTCTATGGTCGATAGGTGGGGGTCCTGATACAGATATTCCTGCCACTGCTTCATCTGGGGAGGATGAGGACATGTTCTGAGGCTGGTTGCCATTGTCCTGACCCTCCTGTAATCCCCCATAGTCCTGGGCCATGTCGGGGCCTGTCAAGACTGTCACCTCTTGAGAGGCAGACTGTGCCTCCTGAAGTCTTGGGGGTCATGCTTCTCGGTAGTGGTTCAGGCAAAGAACCTGCCTCTGTTGGCTGCTCTGAGGGGTCCGAGGTGGGTCTAGAGAGTGTGGCCTCTCTTGCCTTCAAGGTGCGTTTATATGGCGACCTTGAGTGGCATTGCGTTGAGTGCATCAATCTGGAGGCTCTAGAAAATGTGCCCTGTTGTTGGTGATAGGCCCATGGGGTCCAAAAGTGCCATTGCCCCGGAGGCGGCCACTGCGGTTGCCAGGCTGTGTGGGACTCTCTACTGCTCTTGGTCCAGTGCCTGATATAACTCGAGCTGCCTGAGTTGGCTTCAGTCTCTGAGGAGGCTGAAGGGGAGGACCAAGGTGGTGCCGATGATCCTTGCGCCACCGTGGGGTGCCAAGAGGTGCAGGCAGGGACCAGTGCCAAGAGGATTGGGATAGTGAGCAGTACTGGCTATCCAGAGACCTGGACCGCCTTAAAGCATATGGTGCCGGGGAAGTGGCTGGTACCATGCTTCGGTGCTGAGTGACCAAGGGTGACATGGAGTGGTGCCGGGTCCTTGGTGGGGGTGCCGAGGGCACTTCTTCATCCAGTGCTGTAACCTCATGTGGGGTTGTTGGTGTCGGGGTGCGGCGCTATGGCGAGCTCAAACGGGAGCAGTGCCGTAAGCGGTGCGGGATTGGTGACCTCGAGCAGCACACCATTGCCGGTTTCCCTCTGGATGGCACCTGTCTGGGTGGTGCCGGAGGTTTCTTCCTACATGGGAGAGGATTGGGCACTGACAATTCAATGAAGTCCTTTGCAACCTCAAATGTGTCAGGTGTGGAGGAGGGTTCCAAGACCTCCTCTAGACACTGGTCCGCGCTGAAGTTGCTGGGTGCTGGACTCAACGGTGCCTCCGGCGCTGGAGTCAATGGTGCTGGCTCCAGATGGGAAACAGAGTCTTGTCTCTGAGTTGTAGGAGCCTGTCTGAGTGTCTTGGTAGCTCTTTGAAGGGAGCATCCTCTTTCCCCTTTCTTATGGCGCTTGGCCGGTACCGGGGAGCTTGAGCAGTGCCGGGGCTGGTCATCTTGTCTCAGTGCCAAGGATTTACGGTGCCGGGATCTCTATAGCCCGATGCTGAATCGCGCACTGATGCCAGGGCACTTCTCACCAAGGAGCTCCGGCCTGGTACCTGGTGGTCTGGGGCCGCTGGTTGTAACGTGCCCTCCATGAGCAGCTGCTTAAGTCTCTTTCTTAGTGCAGGCCTTAAAGGCCTTGCAAATTTTTGCAGCGCTCGGCCTGGTGTGCCTCTCCCAGACACCTAAGGCAGGAGTCGTGGGGGTCGCTGTTGGGCACAGACTTGCCGCAGGTAGCTCAAGCTTTAAACCCCTGGGCTTCCAGCATTCCCGCAGCCCAAGGCTGGTGGCTGGAACTAAATCCCAGTCACCTCTAACTAAACTGTACCTAACTAACGTATTAAATACCTAACAACAAACTATCTAACTGCTAAAACTAGATTGCTAAGGGATCACTCGCAAGCGAGAGACCACGTTCCAACGCTGCCACGGAGGGTAAGAAGGAACTGAAGTGAGGTCGGGCCGGCAGGGTACAATATACAGCGCCATAAGGGTGCCACTCCAGGGGGGTCCTCTGCCGCCCCAATGGGAGCTGCTAAGGGGAAAAGTTTCTGATATCCGTGCACACGATGCGGCGCACACCTAATTTGGATGGACATGAACAAACTCTCAAAGAAAAAGGGATGGATCATTTGATGATTACCTGTTCAGTTCATTCCCTCTGTGATGAAGTGGTTTTCCTTGTTTCCTATGGGGGATTTACTTGGTTTTCCTATGGTTTGCATGCAGGGGTGGGACTCAGTTTCCCTAGGTACTAGGGGTTTAATGAGGTGATGGGAGAGGTAGTTTGTTGTTACAGCAGACTGGCAAGGGAACTTGGGACCCCAGCCAATGGGCTGGAGAATGGAGACCCCAGTGACTGGTGACCAGGTGACCCGGAGGCCCAGCTCAGGAGTCACAGCTGGTTCTGGCCAGTGGGAGGACAATGGGCTGCGAAGAGAGGACCCCAGTGACCTAACCATCCGATTCCAGCCAGAGGGGGCCAGAGGAGGGCTGAGAGGAGAGGAAGCCTAGGAGACCCTGTTTACGACCCTGTTTACCTGGATAGAAGACAATGGACAGAGGCGGGGCTTGGGGCCAGTGATATCAGAGGCCTAGCTGGGAAGCAGGGGGGCTCTGGGCTGAAGATGGGGAGCAGGCAGAGCCCACCTGGATGTGGGGAGACCTGGATGTGCAGTGTTGAGGGAGGCCAGGCCTGAGGCCCTGAGAGTTTCCTGTGCTGTGTTCAATGCTCAATAAACCCTCCTGTTTTATGCTGGCTGAGAGTCACTCTGGTATAGAGAACAGGGTTGCATTGTCCCCTTCAGGGGGTGGAGGCCCCAGGGATCCAGAGCGAGTGGACTCCCGGGGGGGGAGGGGGCGGGCACAGCGAGAAACAGGTGTGCTAAGGCTCAGAGAGGTACAGCTCCAGGAGGTGGAGGGGCTTAACCCCGAGATAGAGTGAACCTCGGGAACAAGGCTGTCTCACTGAAAGGGGCACCCCCCATGGACCGCATGGGGCCAAAAGTGGGCATGATATGTGAGTCTGTCACACCCTTTGAAGCACCTGGCACTGGTCAGTGTTGGAAGACAAGATACTGGGCTAGATGGACTATTGGTCTGACCCAGTATGGGTGTTCTTATGTTCTTAACTGGGTGGATTCCATAACCCTGATCCTGCAAGGTGCTGAGCACCCAACAAGGTCAATTGGAGACAAGCGTGTCCAGCCCCAAAGGGATCAGGCCCTAGAAGAACAAGCCTTCCACCATTTTGTTTTGGTTTGGTTTGGCTGTCTGTCAAAGCATTGACACCTCAGGTCCATTGCAGAGCCCCATGAGGCAGTGAGCTTACCTTAAGGTTTTGGTCCCAATAGTTGTAGAGAATAGCCCGGATTTCCACATGCTCATTCCTCACTACAGAGTAGGGCAGATGGAGGTCGATGAAAAATTTTTTCATTACTTTTATCTCATAGGGGTCAGCCACACAGATCCCTGCAATGGGGAAAGACCCAGGGTCAGAGACAGGGGGCTTATACTTTAGTCCTGAAATGTATCTCCTCGATTGTTCCATCTCACTGTGACGTTTCCAAGGCCCATTGTGGCCTGGGGTCTTTTCCCCATTAGCTTTTCTGCCTGTTCTCCGAAGAGCTTGTGGTGTTCCTCACCTTTGGTCTCTGAAAGGCTCACAGCCAGGACTTCCCAGGTGGTGATGGAATCCTTCAGGAAAAAAGGCATCTTCTTGGAAGAAATTCTACATGGAAAGAGAAAGACAGAGTCTTTTACAGAAGGAAGGAGCTAGGACTCATGGACAATCCCCAGCTAAGGGTGTAGATTGGGGTCTCAAACACGTGACCCGCGGACTTATTTCCTGCGGCCCACCATAGGGTCCCCTCTGCCCCTCGCCTCCCCCTCCCCCTTCTCCTCACCTCCCCCATGCGCGCCACGTCCCCACTCCTCTGCCTACCTTCCAGTGCTTCCCACCACCAAACAGCTGTTTGGTGGTGCTTAGGACTTTCCAGGAGGGAGGTGGGAGAAGTGGGGAGACAGCGTGCTCAAGGGAGGAGGGGAGGAAGAGGCAGGGCCAGGGTGGGGATTTGGGGAAGGGGTTGGAATAGGGGTGGGGAAGGGGTGGGGCATGTACTGAAGTGTCGCTAGAGGCAGAGGGCAGAACAAGCCCAGGCTCCCCCCTCCCCGCTCCAGTCCCAGGGGCTTCCTTCTCCGCCTGCCCAGCGCCAGGCTGCCAACTTGTGCCAAGCCAAGCAAGTGGAGCGGTGGGAGCATGGGGCAGTGCGAGGCTGATCCCATCCCCACCAGCCACATACAAACGCATGCAGGCTGCAGCAGGCTAAGCGGAGCCCAGCACTGTAGAGCCGCGAGCAGGAGAAGGGAGAGAGAGCCACAAGCTGGGCAGGGGACCCACAGGAGCCACTGAGGCTGTATTATCGCACTGGGCTGATGGGGCGGAGGGTGTGTGTGTGTTTTTTCTCAGCCAGCAATTCCCTAGTTTCTCGGGGCATCGCAGAGTTTTCACATTTGAAAACAGCCCCCAACTCCTCACTCCTCCCCTGGAAGCAAGCATGATTTGCAAACTGGCGACGGGGAGGGGGCTTTCCAAGCCACACGCTTCCCTGCTCTTCTGCTTCCTTCTGCCCCCTGATTACACAAGCCCTGTGCAGCTAGATACCTCTAGTGGCTATGGTAACACCCCTCTTTTCATTAGGTGCCGGCGTAAGACCTCAAAGAGCTTACAGTTTAGCAGAGATACCCAGGAGCCAGGAGGCACAGGAAGACCCAGAGGGGGGATTAACTTGGAGCAGTCTGGGAGAGGGGTTGTTCATTTGGGCATCTATGCAGTGATTTGAATCATACCAGTCATTCCCCTCGGCTTCAGGGCTTTGTTGCAATGCACGTGCTATCAGAGCCTGTTTTGAAAGGTGCTAAGCACCCTGAGATCCCACTGGTCTCAATGGGAGGAGATGGAACCTCAGCTCCGCATAAAGGAAGTTCTAACAGAGAGATGACCTAAGGGAGGGAGATTCAAAACCTGCATCCCAGCCCCTTGCTGTTCTGGGCTGTGACGTGAGGCTGAAAGGTGCTGCCAGCTGCTTTCTGTGAGGCTCAGTGCACGCTCACGGCCAATGGCTCTTAGTCCATCAGTCCCCATCAGACCCCATGACAGCTCCCTCTGCTTCCGCAAGGGTAATGGCAATGTTTGGAAGTACATATAGATGTGAACAGTTTTTCTCCTCCATGAATAACAAATCTGTGTTAAGGTCAAGGCTCACTGATGAACATTTGCAAGCAACACTGAGACTGGTGTTGTCTCAGGATATCAAAGCAAATATTGATGCTTTAGTTGACGCAAAATGCTACCAGCTAAGTGGCCAAAAATGAAATGACTGTTAAAAATTAGCACTGACTTTTTGCATTACAGTTTTTAAAAAGTTAATACATTGACTTTTAATAGCATACTATATTCCTCTTCCTTTTTTCATTTTTTACTATACTTTTGTATTGTTGTGTGGCCTTTGGGCCAATGTACTAGTCCTCATGCGGCCCTCGTCGTGATTTGAGTTTGAGATCCCTGGTGTAGATCCTCCTATCTCAGGTTGAGGTCCCTGGCAAAGCCTTCTTCACCCACCCACTGAAATACACAGCCCTCTCTGGGGAGGAACTCAGTGGTCCAAGTTCTACACCAGCCACAGGACACAACCTGTTTTAAAGGTCTCAAGGTTTGGGATATTAATTCTAGTGTCCCGATCAAATTCCAAGCAGGGGGATTATAATCCATTCCAGTGGAGAGGGGCCTGACCCAGTGCCTCATTTACCTTAAAAAAAAAAAAAAACGCTGGTCAAGGCTGATTCCCCACTCTGGCACTTTGAGGGCAGTGGGTATGGGCCCGCAAGGAATCTAAAAATTAATACTGGCCATTCCAGGCTTGTATTAAATTCCCAAGTTTACAGCTTTCCTCTGACCTTGGATGGGTAGATGCTGCCACCACCCAAGTGCAAAAACCCCTTTGAGAACCCAGGAAGGTGCACTTGGGTACCCTCAAGCCCTTTCAGACCCCCCTCCGGGGGAGAGCTGAAAAAGAAAACAAAGGAAATCAGCTGTTGCCGCCAGCTAATTCAACAAAATGTGCACAGACCTGTTAAGACACAAAACTCCAATCCTGTCCTTAAAAAAGCTGAACTTTATTAAAAAAAAGAAAGAAAAAAATACATCTAAAAACTCAGGCTATTACTACTACTATTTAAAAAGAGCAAATACAAAAATTAAGAGCAAATTCAAAAAATTATACTCACTCCCTTAGCTTTTTTGAGATCCAGCTTAAAGGTTACAAACAAAACAAAAGCACCTGGGGTTAGCACAGAGGAGTCCACAAGTCATAAAGAAATAAAAGAGATAAACCTAATCGTGTCGTCCTAGACATTTCCTGATTTACTTACATATCTGGGGTTCCAAATGAGTAGTTTCATACCTGGCTCAGGCTCTTACAGCACAGTTCCAGCCCTGTCTCTGTTCTCCGGGAGAACAACACAGACAGACAAAGGGGAAGTTTTGTCCCATTTTAAAAAGTTGTAGCCTTCCCATTGGCTCTTTTGGTCAGGTACCCACTCCCTTCCTTTTACCTATGGACTTTTTAACCCTTTCCAGGTAAAGCAAGTAAAGAACAGCTAATAAGAGGGAGTTTATAGCTAACTGGCTGGCTGGGTGTCCATAAAAGGGAGCTACCCCCTCCTTCATTTATCACACATCCAGTTAGAAAGCACCATCAATATCTCGTGATTCAGCAACCCAGTAACACACTCTGAATAACAATGAAATGAGGAACGGTTCCTGAACAGGATAAAAGGCCAATGATAAACAGCCAGACACCTACATTCATATTCTAGCACCTAAATCAGCTGCCTGGTTTTTCATTAGGGCTGAAGCCAGGGGATACCGCTGGCTGCTCAGTACCTCTGGATGTCGGGCCAGTTCTTTTAGGTACCTAAATATGGGCTCACAACTGGAGTAACTGAATGAAATTCTCTGCTCTCTGTTATACAGAAGGTGAGACTAGATGATGTAAGGCCCCTTTCTGGCCTTAAAATCTAGGACTGACTCTATGAATATGGATCAGCTGCTGAATGCTGGCCCTACTTCATGACAAATACTCCAGCCAGCTCCACTGGGGATCTTGCTATGGAGTGACACTGACTTCAGTGGGAGCTGCACCATGACACATCTGAATATGGCCCTTTGATGAATGGAAGTGACACGGTCACATGCTCTTACCCCAGTTCATTTGGTCGCTCATTCAGCCGCTCCACTTGCCACAGCCAGCTCTCTGGAAACTGGCTCCTTGAGATGATATCTTTGTCAGACATGAAATCTTCATCCAAGTCACCTGGGAAGTCAAATCACAGACCGTCTGGCTCTGCTGTGACATTGATTGGAATGGGGCAAACCTGAAAGGATTCGAGGGTTGGCCTGCTCTACTGACCTCAAAGCATCTGTGATTTGACCTACGTTGCCAAGTTTTGATGCTGCCAGCCCAGAAGAGCATGAATTGGAGTGTGGTTGAATGGCTGGAGGGGAAGCCACAGGCTTCTTCTCCTCTCCATGCCTGCCTTTCTGTTTCTGCATGAGCTAGCCTTTTCTGGGCTCCTATAACACTGATATAAGCCACTGGCTCAGTGCTACATGTGCGCCCTTTAGTGGATATTCTGCAAAGGTAAGAGACTACTACTATTCCTAGCTAGGGAGTTACCCTTTTAGCTCAAGTGGTAGAGGACTGTGCTTTAGAAACAATGGTTAAACCTCAGCGGCGACTTGTGAAGAAGTTATTACCCGGACTCATCTGGGTCCCCATATCAACATGGTGCAACACTAACAGGATTGCTGCCACTGCATTCATGCCCATTTCTCCCATGGGAGATCTGTGAACATGGGCAGCGTTGATTCATGTGGTGTGGTCTTATTTCTCTAACAATTCCCCCAGTCTTGCTCCTCTGAGTGATATTGAAACCCTTGTACTTGCTTCTTGCAAGTTCCAGGTGGAGCTCCCGTTGCAGCTTGTCATGTATGGTCTTGATATAATTGCAGCAGTCGAGGAAGGTCTTCTTGCATTCTTCTGTATCCAGGATGTACCCAACCCGCTTCTCGCAGCTGTGCCCCATGGGGTTCTCGTGCATTCCGTCTTCACAGCATTTCTTCAGCTTCTGGTCCTGGTAATCTGCCGCTGAAATGTACAAGCCAGGAGATCATTCCTACCAAGCTTCTTCTAGTCCTCACTCTCTCTCTCTCATTAAATTTACTAGTAGACATGGCCAAAGGAGGAACATAGGAACTGGCACTCTGCTATAATCCAGTATCTTGTCTCTAACAGTGACTAGCACCAGCTGCTTCAGAGAAAGGTGCAAGAAACCCCATAGTGGAATAATCTGCCCACAGAGAAGTTTCTTCCTGAACCCAATCAGAGGTTGGCTCATCCCCTGAAACATGAGGGTGTATAGGTCTTCTTAAAAAATCCTATCCTATGGAATGGTGAACATCCTCCTTTTCCATGTAAATGGCTCATCCTCTTTTGAATCCTGCTAGGCTCTTGGCCTCAATACAATCCTGTGGTGGTGAGTACTATGGGTTAGTTATGCATTGTGTATGAAAATAGTTCCTTTTATAAATGCTTAATTAGAAACCATTCAGTTGGGTTGAGTGTCTCCTTGTGCTTATATGGGTAATGTAACAATGTAGCTGTTGTTGTTATTTGAGTTGTGTAGCACTTTGGGTCCCCAGTCATGGCCCAGAACCCCACAGTGCTGGGGGCTAAACCAACACAGAACAGAGAGACGATCCGTGCCCCAAAGAGCAAGTTACCATTCATTGTTTTCTATCCCTCTCTCGCATCCTCTCTATAAACTGACCAGTTCCAATCTCTCCCCATGTGGAATTCTATCCAGACTCCCCCGTCTCCTGCTACAGGAAATGCAGCTGGCAGGAGGTTGTAGCAGGGTGAAACTGGTCATGCTAGGGAATCGCATTCCTGCTTTGCATGCTTGCTTTGACCAAGAATAGCAACCCCCCTGATTAGTACCTACCTTTGTTTGCCTTATACTCAATGAGCTGAACGGAGCGACGCCGGCGTTTTGCTGGCTGGGGACACTCTGGATCTGCAGAAGGAAGTGAGAAATAGAAATTAAAATCCCACCTACCAAGTGAGGCCCTACACTGAACTTGCTGCCATTTGTCTGTCTGGATGTAACAAGGTAACTTTCAAACACTGCATCCAGTCAGTTCCCAAATTTCTGAGAATGGTCTAGGCCTCAATGAGTGGAACCCCGTTGATTTAGGGGGAAATCAGAAAACCAGAAAAGCCATTTTGGCACTTAACATATTGCTCCTTCCTGTTCCGGCTGGGAGCCACATAAGAGCTCTTGGGCAGATGCTCAGCCAGCCAGAGCAACCGGAAAGAGAGGCGAGTGAAGGAGGCTTCATTCCTTCCTCTCTCCTCATGCACTGCCCCCAAAAGCCTGCAGCCTGGGGTAGAGAGAGAGTCAGAGAGAAGCACCATCTGCCCGTCCCTTACAGGCCAGGGGGAAGAAAGATACTTTGGAAGTGGGAGAAACTCAGTGAGCTAGAAGAGACACTTTCCTGCCTTCCTTCATCACTCATGGTGACCCTTCAGCTCTATAGAGTGATACCTGTTCTCTGGGCTGTGGAAATCCCATTGCTCGTCTCCAGGGCCAGTCCAGCATCCGTAAATACCCCCAGATTGTCCTTTCCACTGCCAGTCGTACAGCCAATGTCACTCTTCTCCACCGAGTGCCAGATCTGTGCGACACAAACATAATGGTTGAGAGATTATTGTTAACAATGACACTTCCCATTTATACACTGCCATCCAGCATGATCCCAGAGCATTATACAGACTGCGAGCTGGATTCTGGTCTCAGGTACAACTGTGCAATCTGCAGTAACTCCACTGACTTCCTTTCACTAGCTCTGTGTTTGCAGCAGTGTAAATGAAAGCAAAACATGAGATGTAAGTAAAGGATTTATTGCAACTCAATCTCCACTGAAATGTGTCCATCTCTGGGATCGAGCACAACAGCCATTCTGCACCAGCAACACAACCGATTTCAGGAGGAGAAAGAAAAAATGATGCAGCCAGTTGAACCCAGACAGAGGAGGATGTTAGGCAGAGAGAAATTAAATACCCAAATTAGAATTCAGTCAGAGCACCAGGGCCCTGACCCTTGTTGAAAGGGTCACAGGAGATTTAATGACCAGAACGTGTGTTTGATATGTCAGCTGAGAAATGGCAGTTTCAGTAGTATTGGGTCCCCTAAAACCTTGATAGGGCCCGCGGATCAGTGCTGACTCAGAAGAAAACGCACCCTCTGTTGAGTCACTAACACTTTTCTCTGCAGCACAGCGCCCCCTAATGTTGCACTGGGACATTGGTTCAGCACTGACTGGGAGGGGACAGCACTGCCTGCTGAGACCCCACTCCACTCAATACAGCACAGCATCCGCTATCGCCGCATTGGGTGCAGCTCTGACTGTGGAGGGAGAGCGCCCCCTACTGAGCACACCCCCACTCTCTGATGTACAGCACCACCATGGGCACTGGGGTGAGAACTGCCTCTGAAGGGGGAGCCCCCCTACTGCATCACCCACACAGTTCCCTACAGCCCAGCACCATCTGGGTCAACACTGTCCAAAGGGCAGCATGTCCTTTAGTGTGTCCAGAACAGCACTCCTTGCAGTACCCTGGGTTTCACTGGGTGTCTCCCATCCAAATACTGACCTGGCCCGGCCCAGCTCAGTTAAAGTACAGTGGAGCTCACACCCCAAGCGGCAGCTCTGCAAACAAAAGGCTCACTTCACTTTTCGCCATCCTGGGGCGTAGAGCAAGGATAAGGGCTGAGCTGCATTTCCCGCTATAAAACATCACAAGTTACAACCAACATCTTTCATACCCAACCTTAGATTGTGTAATTTTGCGGTTTTTGTTCAGAACGTAGACTCCTTTGTCCACGGCCACCAGGCCAACATAAGCTCTGTGGTCTCCTTCCAGCTTGAGTCTTGTTACAGTTCCCGGCTCATGGATTTTCCTGTCTTCATTGGTGGCTCCTTTCACCACTAGCTGTATGAAAGAGTGAAGGGAGAGGTTTTGTTTTAAAGCAGAGGAAGCAGCTAAGAGCCCGTCCTTTGCAAAACATAGGATAAAAGGAGGTAAGATCTCAGTGACAGCTCCTTGAGCAGCCGAAAGCCTAGTTCTGATCTCAGTGGCAGCTGTGTAAATCTGGAGTAGTTCCACTGACTTCAGTGCTGTTACTCCATATTCATGAGGGTGTAAACTGAGAGCAGAATCGGACCCAATGTTTTTGAAGTCCCTTTGTCCCTCAGGCAGCCCTGGGAAATCTACAAAGAAGTTTGAACTGTAATGGATCTGCTCTGTGGGCCTGACTCTGATCTCACATTCGTGTAAATTAGGAGCAATTAACTGGAGTTACAGCAGTGTAGCATTGTAGTTACATCACAGTCAGGTCCCCTATAGGCATCTGGAGTCACATCTACTGAATTCATGAGCCAAAAATAAGCATCTTACTCCTGTTAGCCCCAAAGAACGAGCCCAGCCCTGGGAGAGGGAGCTGGAATCAATTCTGACAGCCACATCATCAGCAAAATGGCTAATTATGGTGCAGATACAAAGCCAGATACTCAGCTGGTGCAAGTCAGTATAGCTCCATCCACTTCAATCCACAATCCACAGAGTCTTTATTGCTGAGCTAGAAGGAACCACAACTTGACTCCCGTATCCCAGAGTGGGTTGAGAGCATTGGCTTGTGGAGGCTGGGGAACATCTATGTACAAGTAAACCAACCAAATCTAATCCAGAATTTGCTGGGAGACAGTCAATGAGAAGCCCCCGGTGCCATTTTTAGAGTCCCTTTTGAGAGTCAGTCGGCACCTCAGGCTAGGAAAAACTACTTTGTAATAATACCTTCATAGGAATTAACATATAGAAGGCCAACTTGAATATCAACCTACCGTTCCCATGCAAGTGTCCTGGATGTCCAGCCAGACCGAGTCTGCTACAATCTCCGAATTTCCTACTTGGTAGTAAGCCACGATGCGGAATGAAGGGATGAGATCTGGAGTGATGGGCAGGGACATGGTCACCAGATTTTGTCCCGCCTGCCTGGCCTGTCTCCCTACACGAATTATCTTCCCTTTATTCAGGATCTAACAGGGAAAAATGAGACATAGATTGTTAAAGGCCACAAGAGTTAACACAATGGATGATTCAGATTCCATGAATTTTCACATCCATCTGTGTTGGTGTTAATATTTACTCAATCTGATTCCCAAATCTGAGTATCATTTATGTTTCACCAACAGAGACCACCCCTCCTTTGCCCCATCCCACTCACCAAATATACTTCATATCCGTGCTATATGGCAACTTTATTATTTGATTTGTCCAGCTCTAAAAATAACAGAGTTGACCTACTACTCTGCGATGAAAAAGTAGCACTGAAATCTAGTGTTTAGAGCAGAGAAATGAGACCTGGGACTCCTGGGTGCCATCCCTAGCTCAAAGAGGAAGTATGGTTTAGTAGCAAGTGCAGAAGGATGGTTGTTCGGACTCCTGGGTTCGTTCTCCAGCTCCTGGAGGAAGTGGGCTCTCACAGGGCCCGGATAATCAGAAGTGGATAAGTGGTTGTCTCCATGACTGACTATTTCATTCACACTGTCACAAGGTGCTGGGCATAGGGTTGCAGTTTCAGCCCTCTGTCATGCCCGCTCCTCGTTAGGGGAACAAATTAGAGCAGGCTGGAGGTAACCTGGCCCTAATTGAAGAGGCAGAGACAGCTGCTACCTAATTAGACTGTGGCTGCATAAAAGTCTCAGGGGAAGGAAGCCAGGGGAGAGCAGGAGAAAAGGATAAAGGAAGGGAATGAAAGCAGGGAGGTAACTCTCCCTCCCTCTTGCCTGCAGCTGGTGCAGGATTACTTGTTCATGGTGAAACAGCGGTGGGAACAAGCCTGAGAATAAAATGCACCAGTGGTTACTAAACCCAGCGTCTCAGAGTGACTTTATGAACCTTGCAGGGGCAGAAGCCAACCGGGCCCTGCCACACACACAATCAATATACTGCCTGACTGGGAAGAATTCTCTGCTACAGGTTCTCCTTACATGCAGTGGGACTATTAAAGGACATGTGGAAACTCAGATGATGCCTAAGTTCCAGGAGATCCCAGTATCCAGGGACGCAGCACTTACTATGTAGGTGAAATACTGGATCTGGTTCAGAACAGCTGGATTGTTGCTCTTCAGGTGGAAATTCACAAGTAAGTTGTCTCCAGGTTTGAGCTCAGAAGCCGTCACTGCCAGATGGAGATAGTTCTGAGACCCTCCTTGGGACTGATAGGCTTCAGCCACCATGGACTTAGAGGCCTGGCGGTTTGCTGGGAGGTTGGGATGGGCAGTTTTTACCTGTAGGGGAGGTGGAGATAAAATCCTAGTTGAATCTGGGAGTGAGCTTAGGGTCTATAGCCCCTCACACTGGGTCACACCATGAGCAACAGCAAAGGAAGCTTCCATTGTTGGTGGATTCTGCTGCTAACAGCCATTCTAGGCATGACACTTCAGAGAAATGCCAAATGCCACTTTTAATTGGCCCATCGCTTCAGCACAGTCCTGCTGGGACTCCAGATTTCTGGACTGTCAGAGAACATGTCCCTGAACAGAGGAGACTGCCTTGCCCCTTGCAGGAGGGGTGAGAGGAATATAGAGGGACTCTCTCCTCAAGCGGCTGGACACAGATAGATCCAGTGTTCTCTCGGGCTTTGTAGCTTAAGCCTGGTGTCACCTCACAGGGTCTTCATAGAATCATAGAATCTCAGGGTTGGAAGGGACCTCAGGAGGTCATCTAGTCCAACCCCCTGCTCAAAGCAGGACCAAACCCAACTAAATCATCCCAGCCAGGGCTTTGTCAAGCCTGACCGTAAAAACCTCTAAGGAAGGAGATTCCACTACCTCCCTAGGTAACCCATTCCAGTGCTTCACCACCCTACTAGTGAAAAAGTTTTTCCTAATATCCAACCTAAACCTCCCCCTCTGCAACTTGAGACCATTACTCCTTGTTCTGTCATCTTCTACCACTGAGAACAGTCTAGATCCATCCTCTTTGGAACCCCCTTTCAGGTAGTTGAAAGCAGCTATCAAATCCCCCCTCATTCTTCTCTTCTGCAGGCTAAACAATCCCAGTTCCCTCAGCCTCTCCTCATAAGTCATGTGCTCCAGCCCATGGCTGCTTCACATTAAGCAGCCATGCGTTGTCTGCAGGCCTCCTTTGCTGCATGGTGGGTACCTTCAGTGTAGCAAGGTGACTAATCTGGACCTGCTTATGCCCATGTCAATGTTTTCTGGCATCTCTTCTGGCGCCATGATGGAGCACTGGTTACATGGTGATTGGAGCATCTCCAAAACCCAGTGGCATACAGAAAACTGACCCCAGGTGCAGATGGAATGCACAGAGTTCAGTTACCCCCCTGCTTAGTGCATGAGAGGGGAGTGAATGCCACCAACAGGGCATTTCCCTCGGGGTGCATATAGTACTTAGCCCAGACTCAGCATTAGAAGGTTACTCACCGTGACGGGAACCTGTTGCCTATCCCTGGGCATGTTTATAATCAGCTTGGCAGTTCCATCTCCCTGGGTCGGCCCAGCTGACTGGAATCCTTCAGCCTGTACTGGGACACGGGGGGCTGGAGAGCCATCAGGGTTTGTGATGTAGACCTGAGAGGCACCATCAAAAAGGGATGCATCGAATAAGGGGTGCAGCGCTCCCTTCAGCCTAACTTTAAATCAAATCGCATGTGTAGCATCTCAGGTCCATAGCCTCAAAGGTATTTAGGTGTCTAACTTCAATGGGAATTAGGCACCTAAATAAGTTTGAGTTTACAAATATCTTCAACTCTGAGCTTAATTAAAGTTTTCACACTCTGACTTGGGGGATGACTAGGCTGCAGTTGTATGCACGCCATGGCTGCTGGCTGTGGCACTCTGTGCCCCTCTAGTGGCACCTAAATCACTTAGCAATGAATGAGTCTACTACAGCCTTAGCTAAGTGCCAAGTGGCTTTTAGCTCATGCAGTAACAGCTCATGCATTTAGCTCCAGAGATCCCAGGTTCGATCCCGGCCATTGACAGACCCTGGTCATTTTCGTTACCCAGTTACAGGGTGTGAACGCAGCTCGAGCTGACGTACCCACTGTAGCTTTAATCTCACTAGCCTGGGTCCTGGAACAGTGAAGCTAAGGCGGCGTGAGCATCAGCGCAGGCTAGCCCCGTGAGTAATTATCCAGGGGCCAGGGTGGGCTTGTATAGCTAGCGCTGCCACAGTTTCACTGTTCTGGATCCAAGCTAGGTGATGGAAGCTAGTTCAGCAATGTCAGCTAGAGCTCCAGGCGCACCCCGTGACTGCAGTCTAGACATACCCTTTGAGTGCTGACTAGACCTGGGTCTGAAAACCCTCAAGACTGCAGAGATCAATGGCCTTGCAAAAGCCAAGGATGTTTTAAAGTTTTAAACCTATTACGCTGTTGCTCCAAACAGAACCTTGGTAGCCGATGTAAAATCATTAGTACTCTGAAACCAACCCTTACATATTGGGCTTTGGGTGAAATAGAACATTCACCCACCTCTATCCTACATAAATCACCTGGGGTTTAGTTAAGAAGATCAAGCATTCTCCTCATGAATGTAGTTTGCACTACCTCTAACGACCTAAGCAGAGGCACCGACTCTGTGGATGCTCTGAGGCTGGAGCACCCACTGGGGAAAAAAAATTTAGGTGTTCAGCACCCACCAGCAGGCCCCACCAATCAGCGCCTCCCCCTCCCTCCCAGTGCCTCCCACCCACTGAGGATCAGTTCAGCAGTGGGCAGGAGGTGCTGGGGGGGCAAGGGGAGGAGCAGGCAGGGCAGAGCTGGAGAGGGAAGATGAGGGGTGGGGTCTTGGGGGAAGGAGTGGAGTGGGGGTGGGGCCTGGGACGTAACGGGGGTCAAGCACCCCCTGGGAAATCAGAAAGTCAGCGCCTCTGACCTAAGATCTTTCCAGCCCGAAATTTCTGCCCGGTATAAAATTTGAGCACCCATGTTAGCCCTAAGCATTCAGTGAGCCGGTGCAATTAAATTACCTCCAGGCACCCAAGAAAAACAGACAGCTACTTGCATGGATCTTATGGTTCAGCCTTTCGACTCCTTTTTATGTTTATCCCATTCACCACTGTACATAACGCAAATATCCAGATAAGAAGTAGACTTAACCTGCTCATTACTGTGGTCACAGATTGTTTATGCACCTTTGGTCTGCAGTCAAAAAGAATTGCTTCAGTTCTCTGCTAATTTATAGTCCTATGCGCCTGCTGACAGAAAACTACTAAATTCCCTTCCCAAACTCTTCAGCCCCAGAGGAGTGTGGGACCACAAACCATGTTCTCTGCGGACAAGAGGACTGAGGCTGATTGGTTCAGAATTTTAGGAGCATAATATTTCTCCTGTAATGCTGCCTAACTCGCTGGGAGAAGAATCATTGTGTCAGTGCCAATTCTGAAATTCCCCCACATCCTCCTATCTGCAATGATCCCTCTGCCCCCTATTTCTGCAAATGCCACCCCCTTTGCAACTCCTCACCTGTGCCCAATTCCCCTCTACAGTCAGAAAAGCCTGAAGTGCCAGCAACTAACACACAGTCCAGGGAATATTATCCCTCAGTACACGACTGACCCCAGAACACATTTTGGGCCAAGACTCTAGCTAGGTGCCATTCCACACCTTGTATTTGCTGTCAGCTTTTGGGCCAGTGGAAATCCAGAGTGATTCCATTGCATATAGTGGAGCCACACTGGAATTAGGTTGGTGTAACTGAGATCGGAATGTGGCCCTTTGTTTCTGTTCTATTCTAAGTTCTTATACCACCGTGATCACCCTCATACCCATAGTTCTCTCCTCTTTATACACCTCAGGCAACAGTGGCCATGATCCAGAAGAAGAGATATTACCATGAGTTCAAATGGCATCCCCGGCTTGAAGTACTTGGGTGTTTTTGTGAAGTGGATCTGATAGGGAGATGTCACAATGTTAATTCCGGTTCTCTCCGCTTCCACCATGTTGCTGCCTGCAGAGAGAAGCCATAGGTCAATTAAAACTGAGCGAGGCAATACAGATTTTGTCCTTAAGGTCCAGGCTAAAACACAAGGAATAGGTAATGATCAGATGTTGATTCAGTGCTGCTGATTCTTGTGATTTTTGTTTTAATTCCTTGTGTTCAAGCCCCAGCTGCTAGAATCACCACATGGCATGCAAATCTCAGCTGTCATTTAAAAGAAGAAATGAGTTTCTAACCCTCCTGGTTGCAGAGAAAAGCTTCAAGACATGTCTCAAGTTCAATATAATGCCTCAAAAGCCAGGAGGGAAAGAAAAAGCAACCAAAGTTTACTATTTTTAAAAAAACCTCATGATTTTTTAATACAATCTCGTGATTTTGGGAGCGGGGGAATGACTTGTGATTTTTGCATGTTTGGGGTTGGCATTACTGCAGGCCATTGAACCTGATTCTGTTTTCACTCCAGTATAAATCAGGAATAACTTCCCTATAGTCAGTGGCACTGTGGCAGTGAAAACAGAATCAGTCCCTTTCACGCTAAAACTACTTATTTTAGCTTTTAAAGAAGCAACAAGAAAGAACAAAAACAAAGTCTCTGGGAGAGAGAGAGAGCACAGTGTGTGTGTATCTATATGTAACAGGGTGCTAGCCTAAGGGGCACTGAACCAGCCCCTGTTAGCTCAGAACCTGCTAGCGTAGCTTCGATGCAGGGGAACTGATTGGAGCTGGCAAGGTGTGGCTCATTAAAGGAGCCTAAGAGCAATCACCTGTGAGCCTGCTGAGAGGAAGGCCTATAAAGCTCACAGACAGGAAGGAAGGGGGAGGGGAGAACTAGTAGGAGTAAGAATCGGCTGTGCCTAGCTAGCACCAGGCACTAGCTGTCCCTCGGCTGGCTACCTAACTGCAATTGATTTGTACATAGAGTTGTATATAGATGGTGGTAGAAATGAATACAAGGAAATAAAAGGACACTGGGTTGCAAAATAAGAGGTCTCCGGCTAATTTGTACAGCGAGCAAGAAGGTGCTAGTCTACACTATATAATAAGATTCCAGGATTGTCACTCTGTCCATGTATCGCTCTGAAGCCTAGAACGTCTGTTGTGTCTGTGTGAAGTGATGGAAGCAGCTATACAAGTAAGAGAATGGCTCTTTTTAGTTACAATATCACCAGGTTCAATCGTCACCAGGATTTGAAGTCTGTTACTGGCCAACTTTTAAGTCCCCAGCCATTCTGACTTTACCAGGCTGATGTACAGCTCCAGTAAGGCATGTGCCATGCCAAGAGTCCTACACCATTGTGATATCAGACACAACTAACCAACCAATCACCACCTTTACTCTACTACTAATTTGCATGTAGTAATTGTGACGTTATTGACATAAACTGTGACCGCATAGATCATTGTTGCAACCATTGTTATATGTTTGCAGCAAATATTGTACAAAGGTTGTCGTGTGAGGAGTCTATGAAGAGGTTATGGTTTGCTGGTTATAATTAGGCCAGCTGTATGTGTGTATCACTTTTGTATTTGAAGTTATGAATATGGGCTATTTACTTGTATCTCAAATGTATTTGATTCCAAGTAGCCTCAGTGAAGCATTAGGTCAGCTTCTTGAGAAAGGACAATTCTTAGTAAGTGCCCAATCAAGAAACACTTTTAACTGACAATGGACTTTGGGAGACCCCAATCCACATCTGAGCTTTCCTGGGAGCATTCAAACTTACATGTAAACAATAATGTTGCCTGCAAACTGAGTCATGCATGGACATGTGACTTGCCCATGTGACTCCAGACTCCATCTTGCTGCTGTGATTTTCCACAGTAGGAACAAAGGGGTGTCCTTCCATGGGGAGAGAACAGAAAAGGCCCTGAAAACCCCTCCATCTTAACTTCAATCCTGCTTCTTACTTCTGGAGGGACCTTGCTACAAACTGAAGCTCTGAACAAAGGACTGAATGAATGACCAATCCCAGCTGTGGATGTACTCCAGAGACTTGATTTGAACCTGCAGGTTTTTTCATTACTCTATGTAATTGATTCCATTTAACCAATTTTAGCTCTCTTTTCTATTTCTTTCTTTTTATGAATAAACCTTTAGATTTTAGATTCTAAAGGATTGGCAACAGCCAGGGGCAGCTCTAGCTTTTTTGCCACCCCAAGCACGTCAGTCAGGCAGCCTTTGGCGGCTTGCCTGCGGGAGGTCCCTGGTCTCGCGGATTCGGTGGCTTGCCAGCAGGAGGTCCACCAGTCCCATGGCTTTGGCGTACCCACCGCCGAATTGCCACCAAATCCACGGGACCAGCGGACCTCCGGCAGGCAAGCCGCCGAAGGCTGCCTGACTGCTGCCCTTGCAGGGACTGGCAGGCCACCCCCCGTGGCTTGCTGCCCCAGACACGCGCTTGGAGCGCTGGTGCTGGGAGCCACCACTGGCAACAGCGTGATTTGTGGGTAAGATCTGTTTTGTATATTGACCTGGGTCTGGGGCTTGATCCTTTGGGATCGGGAGAACCTTTTTTCTTTTACTGGGGTGTTGGTTTTCATAACCGTTCGTCCCCATAACAAGTGGCACTGGTGGTGATACTGGGAAACTGGAGTGTCTAAGGGAATTGCTTGTATGACTTATGGTTAGCCAGTGGGGTAAAACCAAAGTCCTCTCTGGCTGGCTGGTTTGGTGCCTTAGAAGTGGAGAAACCCCAGCCTTGGGCTGTAACTGCCCTGCTCTAAGCAATTTGTCCTAAATCGATATTCACAGAAGTGTCTCACCACAGGCAGCATCATTACAATAATGTCATTTGTTGTTTGGATTACTTGGTCCAATTGCCACACCCATGCAACGGCACAGGCTTTCAGCTACTAGTTTCATCTGTAACAAGCTACAGCTGCTCGGAACAGAATGGCTGCTCCCTCTGCAGGGAAAGTTTAGAAATCCTAGCTATGTAGAGCTGGAAGGGACCTCAAGAAGTCATCTAGTCTATCCCACACACTGAGGCGGGAGTAAGTATGCCCAGACCATCCCTAAGAGCTGACCCAGAGCTCTTAGAAAAAAATGGTTATTCACCTTCTCATAATGGTTGTTCAATCCATTCCAATCAGGTGTGTGCGTGCCACATGCACACCTGCTGGAAGATTTTTCCCTTAGCAGCATCCATAGGGTCGGCCTGGGCACCAGGTGAGCTCCGATGAACTCGATCTGTTGTGTGGGTATCAAGGTGAATTTTTTTGAAGTTTATTTGCAGGCCTGGACTGTGGAAGAGGAAGATGGTAAGACGCGTCGCCTTTAATGTCTCGTCGTATGAGCCACCCTTGATAAGGCAGTCGTCTAGGTAGGGGAAAAATATAATCCCATGTCTGCGGAGGTGGGCCATGACTATGGCTAGGGTCTCGGAGAATACTCTCGGTGCTGTGGAGAGTCCGAGTGGGAGTACTCTGTATTGAAAGTGGTCATGTCTGAGTGTGAATCGCAGGAAGCGTCTGTGTGCTGGATGAATGAATATGTGAAAATAGGCATCTTGTAGGTCGAGGGCTGTGAACCAGTCCCCTTGTTCCAGCGTGGGTATTATTGTGCCCAATGTGATCATCTTGAATTTCTGTACATGTACACATTTGTTCAGTCAGAGTAGGTCTAGTATAGGTCTCCATCCCCCGCCTTTCTTTTGGGTCAGAAAGTAGTGGGAGTAGAATCCTTTTCCCCGATGTTGCATTGGTACATGTTCCACTGCACCTAGGTGTAGAAGATGAGCCACTTCTACGTGAAGTAGGTGCTCGTGAGAGGGGTCCCTGAAGAGGGACGGGGAAGGGGGAAGATGAAAGGGCTGGAGTAACCTGATTGAACTATTTCCAGGACCCAGCGGTCCTGTGTGACCTGTTGCCAGACATGGTGGAAAAACTGGAGGTGGTGGCCAAATGGGCAAATAGGCACGGAGTCAAGAGGTGGTCATGCAGACCCCCGACCAACACTTCAAAATTGCTGTTTGTTTTGTTTTCCAATATCATACGGTCTGGACTGGGGCCAGTGATATTGTTGTGTGCGGGGCCTCTGATAAGGTTGATACTGTTGTCTCCTGGAGAGAAACGGGTATATGCCAAGTGTGCACAGGGTGGCCCTAGAGTCTTTCATCATGTGAAGGACTTGGTCACTTTTTTTAGAAAAAAGTTTATCTTTGTCAAAGGGAAGGTCCTCCACTTTGGTCTTCAGATCTTTGGGTATACCGGATGCAGACAGCCAGGAAGACCTGTGCATCACCACTACAGTTGCAGTAGTGCGGGCTGCTGTGTCTGCCATGTCCAGGGATGGTTGTAGCACCATCCTGGACACCAATTGGCCTTCAACAAGGATTGACTTAAAGTCCGCTTTCCTGTCCTCCAGGATATGGGAGGTAAAATCAAAGAGCTTGTTGTAGTTGTTATAGTCGTAGCTTGTGAGGAGGGTGGAGTAATTTGCAATTCTATATTGCAAAGTGGAGGAGGTATAAACCTTGCAGCCCAGGACATCAAGTCGTTTCAGAATTTTGTCTTGCAGAGTGGGTAGGTATTGTGGCTGTTTTGTTCTGTGTGTCGCTGCATCCACTATAAGAGAATTTGGTTGTGGGTGGGAAAATAAGTCTACATCTTTGGTAGCAACATAATATTTTCGTTCAGCCTTTTTGCATGTTGGTGGGATGCAAGCAGGGGTCTGCCAGAGAATGTTAGCTGGGTCTAGGAGGACTTTGTTTATGGGTAGCATGATCTTTGAGGATGCAGAGGGTTGGAGGATTTTGAAGAGTGTGTGTTGTGTCTCCTGTACTTCCTCCACAGGAATGCCCTGGCTGAGTGTCACCTTCTTGAAAAGTTCCTGGAATTGCTTAAAGTTATCCACATTTTGTGGAGGTGGAGGCATGAGGGCTCCATCTGCAGCTGCTGAAGAGTTAGGAGCCGGTGAATCAGGTAAGGGTTTATAGCCCACCTCTTCTAGAGGGGGTTCAGGAGCTCTAGATGTAGATGGAGCTGGACACAGAGGCTCAGAATGGGTCTGTGATCTGGTGGAAGGGCCGTGAGCAGTGGCAGCAGGAACGGCCCAAGAGTACCATTGAGGTGAAGGCATAGGGTAAGAAAAGTGAGGTCTCACCCATGGGGGGACAAAGTAGGGAAACTGAGGCTGGTTCTTGTGAGGTGCCGTGCCTTGAGATATATATGGTTCCAGTGGAGGAGAATCAGGCGGGGAGAACTCTGTCTGCTGCTGCATGTCATTCTCGCTGTCCGTGAGGGTAGCCAGGTTGGGTGGTGAGAGCCGCTGTTCATATAGTTAGCACTGTGTGTCAAGGAGCGGGGAGCCAGGCTCAGGGGCCACGGAGATATCATCTTGATGTAAAAATTGTTGCTGCTCCATGGGCTGTGTTCCTGCGGGGTGCGGAGTGTGAGTGGAAGCCTGTAGTGACTTTTGTTTAGATTTTGCAGGTGCTGCGGGCCATTTATAGGCACCCTGCAGGGGGTCCGCGTCTGCTGCAGGGGTGATGGGCAGGCTCAGTGCCAAACATGTTGCCGGTACCGGCTTCATCTCTGATGCCAGTAGGACCGGTGCAGAGGAGAGCTTTCCGCTTTGGGAAGTCGGTTCCCTGCTTTTGCATCCTGCGTGAGCCACGGCTGAGGTGCTAGGGCAGTCAGAGGCACCTGCTTTTGGCGCTGTCAGCACCGAGGGTAAAGATCTCGCAGGAGACCCTTTACCCTTTTGAAAGTCTCTGGGTGGACATTGGGGCATCCTGCCTCTTCACTTGAGAGGGTGAAGCCGCGCTCCTGATCGGTTCCGACCTGGCAGGGGAGCCTGAGAGAGAGGGTTTACTTGTGCCCAGCTCCATAGGCGGCTGCAGAGATTTCTCCATCAAGGCTCTGGTTTTCAGGTGGGTACAGTGGAGACACTTAGCAGGGATGTGTGTCTCGCCGAGGCACTTCACATACCATAAGTGTCTGTCAGAGCGTGGCATAGGCTCCTTGCAGGAGTCACATTTCTTAAAGCCTGGAGATCCCAGCATCATTGACCTATGATTGCCTGGGGGCAAAGACTCAATGGAAGACGAACGCGAGAGAAAAAGGTTTTTTTTGTTTTTTTTTTTAACTAACAAACTATTCTAAAGGAAGGGAGAGAACTGGGATATTTCTGTCTAACTATTTCTACTTCTTTTTACTTATTTCTTTCAGTGACCAAGGAAGAGGTTCAGCACTGCCCTGAGTCCCATCTTCAGCCAGGGACAGTTGAGAAGGAACTGAGTGGGGTGCAGGCAGGGCCGGCTCCAGAGCCCAGCGGGGCAAGCCCCTGCCTGGGGCGGCCCTTTCCCGGGGGGGCGGCAGGCTGGGCCGGCGGACCTGCCGCAGTCATGCCTGCGGGAGGTCCACCGGAGCCCCGGGAGCAGCGGACCTGCTGCAGGCATGACTGCGGAGGGGACGCTCGGCCGGCGGCTCCAGTGGACCTCCCGCAGGCATGACTGCGGCAGCTCCACTGGGAGCCGCCGGACCTGCGAACCGCCCGCAGCTGCGGGAGGTCCAGCCGAGCCGCGCGACCAGCGGTCCCTCTGCAGTCATGCCCGCGGGAGGTCCGCTGCTCCCGCGGCTCGGGGGCGCCTCCCGGGCATGACTGCTTGGGGCGGCCAAAAACCTAGAGCCGCCCCTGGGTGCAGGACGTGCGCTCTCAGGCAGACCCGAACGACGCCACAAGACAGCAGCTGAGTGTGTGCATCCTGACCAGGCACTGCTACCGAAAATCTCCGATCAACGGCGCCGGGACGCACCATCACCTGGAGTGGAGCACCCACAGGGACAGCACTTGAAGAAGAATCTATGATTCTATGATTTCAGTGTCTGTGTCTTTCTGCAGCTGGGTGTGTCCCTACCTGAGGCTGTGCTGGAGGAGGCTTGAGAGGGCCTGGCTCAGCAGGACAGTGTAAGGGAGCCCAGGCTGGTGGAAAAGGCAGGCTCAGTGGTACCCCAATACATCAGGTGACACCCCGGAGGAGGGAGCAACCCTTCACACCAGGTTTACCCCAGAGCGAATGAGATCAGAATCTGGCCTGCAGCCTTTAAGATCTGCAGAACCCTAAGCAGATAGGGCTTTATGCACCTAAATCAACACCTTGAACTGCACTCGGCACCGGTTTGGAACACCCTGTGAATAAAGCACTTGGCTGTGCACTTATTGCTGATGCTCACCAGATTCTGTCAAAACGGTGACAGAGACGTAGAGCGAGTGGCCAACCAGTTCATTCAGGTTGGCAAACCGAGCCTGCAGCATCGCTCTGGTCAGCGTTGCTTCCCCTTCTCCATCTTCTATCTAGAAAGGGAGAGAGAGTTTCATGACCTCACCCATGCAGTTCCCCAGGAGGGTGTGAATCCCTCCCCCCCACAGCTGAGAACAGGAATTACCGAGATTCTCTTGAGAGACTGTGGGATACTCCTCTTCTCATCATCCACCTTCACACCAAAGAGGACAAAGGCATGGCCATCTAGTTTTTTCCCATATAGGTACCTGGAGGAGATACGGATGGGTAAGAAAAGCCACAAGGAAACCTACTGCTGAATATTATGCCCTCGTGCCACCATTCTCCTCCATAGACCCAGCTGCTTGGTCGGTGTATATCTCCCATGATTCACCATGGTAAGGAGAAGGGGACCATCATGGCTATGGTGCATCATGGGAGTTTAAGTCCAGCTGGCAAGCCCAGCCCATGGAGAAGAATGAAGCACCCGAATGGCAATTCCCATGAGGCACCGTGCCAGCATTTCTGAATCACTAAATTTTCAGCCTAACTCCTGCCCCCCGCATTTTTGGACATTGGTTTTTGGATGAAAAAAAAAATCAGAATTTTCTATTGGAAATGGAGACTCTTCATGGAAGAAAAAAGAAAACATTTAGTGAAAAACATTCCCAAAGTGATGCAAGACTTAGGTTTCTTTCTGCACTAAAACCTGTGGTTGCTACCCCACTCAGCTGATCCCTTCCATCCACTCACAGACCCACCTCGCAGTGATAGAAACCCTGAAGTCTTCATTGCCATCGATGTATAAAAACTTCTCAGACGGTTCCAATATGACTTCGAAACTCGGCAACACTGGAGAAATGAGAGGCGAAGAGGAGAACATTGAGCTTGTAGGAGAAGGTGGGTTGCCAGCAAAGCCAAGCCACAGGGAGAGACTGCTCCAAGATGGTGTCAGGAGAGAAGAGACAGACCCGCTCCCTGAGCCTGGGCCCGGTGGATGCCGGATTCTTACCGTACTCCTTAACATCAAATTGTGCACTGAAGGTCTGCTGAGGGGAGTCTTCATACCTGGCTGTGATCTTCCAGGTTCCCAGACTGGAGGAAGGAAATAAGAAGGAACACTGAATGCACTTAACACACACATTTTGCAAGGCCCACCTGGCTCACTTGTTTCTCCAGTAATTTTATCAGCTCCTGAAGGTAAATCTGAGCCATACATGGAACTCAAGCTGTCTTCAGGGAACCCCAGGGAACTTCAGACAAGTCATGTTTTTCTGCACCTTGATGTTTTCATGAACCAGAACTAAAGGTAGGGACTTGGAACAAAACATTTGATCCACAACCCCCTCAACCTTTGGCCAGCAAGGTTTGAGAAATTTGGATCTAAACGTTGTGGCCAGCACTTGTTTCTACAGTCTGCATGGACCAAAACCCTCAATCCAAATAACCCCAAATGTAAGGAAACTCCGATCCATACAAAAATCTGGCCCCTGACTCACCAGCTCACTGATGTAATTTTCAGAGTAGTTGAGCATTCATAAATCCCACAGAATGGGAGGTAGGGCACTCAGCACTTTTGAAAAACAGGCTAACAGGGCCTAATCCTACCTTCACATACTCTAGAATAAATCAGGAGTAATGGCAAGGAAGTCAGTGCAGCTTCATTCTGGTGTCTGCATAGACTTGGAAAGATTGGTTTTTAATCGATACGTGTCATTGATTTCACTGTGCACACGCATACCGACAAAAACACATTTACATCAATAATATCAAAATTTACAGATAGGCAAAACGAGAAAAATGCACCTTGAGAACTTACTACAGTTTGATTTAAGGCTTAATACTTTGTGTATTTGGATATACAATGTTGACAAATTTGTGTTTTAATGGCTATAAAGCTTTCCCTTTTTTGAATCTGTGTCTACTGTCATTAAATAATTATTGTCAGATCCCGCCACCGTTTTCTGGCCCTCCATGTTTTCCCCCACCTGTGAACATTTAAAGTACTAAAACTCAGAATGGGAGACGATAAAAACCCATACTTTAATTTTGCACAACTGAGCATTTGAAGTGATAGAAACCAGAAAAAAAAGGCTTACAAATAAACATGATTATCCATCCAAACTATAACAAATACAAATCAAATTATGCCACGACTGAGTATGTGGCAGGAGCGTTTGTTTTCTCCACATCACTTGGAAATGCCTGTAGGAGATGATCTAGCTGATGGGCCACACACAGAAACTAGCTCCACATCATCTCTTCTGCTTCCCTGCCCAACTCCTGCAAAGCTCTGCTCCGTTCAGGCATAGTAACATCCGGGCAATCTACCTGACAATCTCCGGCAAATTATGGCTCAGGGAGTAAATGCCTGATTTCAAGTAGGCAGAGATGGGAATCCTCTTGATAATAATGGACTCAGGGGTCTGGAAAGGAAACAAAAGTTTAGGGAGAAAAAATGCTTCCAATTGCTCTTCACAACATCATCTGCCACGTTTACATTCCTGGGCCAGTGGAGGGTTCTCCATACTTCCAACAATAGCATGTAACAATCTGGACTCCACTGATTTGTTGGAATTTCTTAACTAGCCAGAGACACTGGAAAAAACGACAAATCTCTCCTGACCTGGCTCAGCAAGGCCAGCAAAGAACTCAAGGAAGCAGCTTGAAAGACTAAAGAGCCTCCATGGCAGAATTGCAGATGCCAGACTTAACCCTGAGCTATCTGCAAACCTTGGAGCTGCCCAAAGGGCTGTGTCGCTCTGCCAACCACAGCTGCTCCCCATCACAAGGTCCCAGCTGGCTATGATGCTGCTCAGGGCAGAGTGTCAAAGAAAGGGGAAACTGAGTCAAAGAGGAACTGAAGGGACAGATGTGTTCTCTCCCCTCCCAGGTGGCTGAGGTGAGGAAAACCCCGGGGGATTATTGCCCAGGGTTTTGCAGCTGATTCACTTTATTTTATGGATCATAAAGCCCAGTGGAAAGGGCCTGAACAGGACTAACACCTGGAGCTATAATCCCAGTCCCTGCCACCAGTTTACACGTCCTTCAAAGGGCTCCTTGCAGTGGCTCCTTGTCTTCAGCCTTCCCAGACAACCACCTGCCTGGCTCTTCCCGAAGAACTCCATGCAACTTTCCTCAAGCGTTAACACCATTGCAGAACCATGGAACTTCCACTGAGAGCTGCCTGGCTGCTGCCCCTGCAAACTTTGTAACCTCCTTAATGACTGGGGGAGAATTTGGATGCCAGAGGTTTTCAAGGAGAGACCTCAGACAATCATTTGCTTTACTCCCGGCTGTACCATGTTGCTGCTACACACAGGGGTTCTATGCAGCCTCCTCAGTCACAATAAATTGCTGTGCATTACCCACACAAGTGGCTAAACCCACCACGGGCTCACTCAGAACAGTGACCTCACCTCAAACTCCACAATCACTCTCTTAGACACCGGTTCCAGTTTGTGACCCACGGTGAAGATCCGGTAGAGGACTGAGAAAATAAAGAGAGACGAGAGGGATGTCGTTAACTGATAGACACCTTGGCCCAGATCCTCAAAGCTACTTAGGTGTCTAAATCTGATTGAAACCAACCGGAGTTTGGTGCCTGACCCCACAGACGGGTTGTTTCACGATAGCCTCTTTCTACAGTCGGAGAGCTCCATGGCTTTTTTTCTTTAGGGCATTGTCTTGCTCTTCTCCCCTGTGGCTAAGTACCAGGTGGGAGGGCTTTGTCATTGCTGGGACCTGTCCTGCTCTGAATGGGCTGGGATTAGCAGCCCCTATTTCACACAGGCTTCGGGACAGCCGTCAGATGGGGACATGTATCTTGGTACAAGATGGAGCAGAACCAGTCACTGGGATTTGAAAAGTTCCATCGCCCATTCTCAATCCCATGGCCCACCCAGTCTTTTAGTATCTAACAATCAATGGGACATTCCAGCTAGGACGATGGTGAAGGGTGAAATATTGCAAGTTGGTGGTGGCAGAGTCTCTGGTCCAACTGTCCTCCATCTTCAACCAGACAACAAGCAAAGCAATATGCACAGGATGGCCCCAGCAGCCCTGCTGTAGATATGGCATGACATCAGCAGCTCCCACCCCTTCCCATTAGAAGAAACCAGGGGAAGGCAGTACCTGTAGACCCGGGTGTATAGATGGTTTTATCTGTCTGGATAAAGACGTATCCACTGTGGAAATGGACCAGAACCACTTTCTCCAGGGTTTGCTGAGGGAACTTAGCCTGGACCACGACATACTGGTTTTGTCTGGAATCTTTTGTTATGTTTTTGGTGGGAACCTGCATGAGAAGAAGAGCATGGATGAGTTCTTCCTGCTTTTACTCACCACCACAAGCAATGCTCTACGCAAAAGACCTTTGCAGTGTTAATGATGCTTAAGTTACAGAATCATAGACCTGAAAGGGACCTTGAGAGGTCATCTAGTCCAGTCCCCTGCACTCAAGGCAGGAGTAAGTATTATCTAGACCATCCCTGACAGGTGTTTGTTCAACCTGCTCTTAAAAATCCTAAATGATGGAGATTCCACAACCTCCCTAGGTAATTTATTCCAGTGCTTAACTGCTCTGACAGAAAGATTTTTCTTATGTCGAACCTAAACCGCTCTTGCTTCAATTTAAGGCCATTGCTTCTTGTCCTATCCTCAGAGGTTAAGAAGAACAATTTTTCTCCCTCCTCCTTGTAACAACCTTTTATCTACTGGAAAACTGTTATGTCCCTTCTCACTCTTCTCTTCTCCAGACTAAACAAACCCAGTTTTTTTTCCAATCTTCCCTCATAGCTCATGTTTTCTAGACCTTTAATCATTTTTGTTGCTCTTCTCTGGACTTTCTCCAATTTGTCCACATCTTTCCTGAAATGTGGTGCCCAGAACTGGATACAATACGCAAATGGAGGCCTAAATCATCGTGGAGTAGAGCAGAAGAATTACTTCTCATGTCTTGCTTACAATATTCCTGCTAATACTTCACAGAATGATGTTAGGTTTTTTGCAACAGTGTTACACTGTTTACTCATATTTAGCTTGTGATCCATTATGACCCCCAGATCCCTTTCCACAGTACTCCTTCCTAGGCAGTCATTTCCCAGTTTGTACGTGTGCAACTGATTGTTCCTTCCAAAGTGGAGTACTTTGCATTTGTCCTCATTGAATTTCATCCTATTTACTTCAGACCATTTCTCCAGTTTGTCCAGATCATTTTGAGTTTTAATCCTATCCATTATCTAAATCATTGATGAAGATTGTCAAACATACAAATAAAGGTAACATAAAATCCCTCCTGGGAAGCTGTTCTAAATCACTTTGTCTGTAAAGGGTTAAGAAGCTCATACAACCTAGTTGGTACCTGAGCATAAGGGCCCATGAGGAAAGAAGAAACTTTCAAAACTGCCCAGGGGGGGTTGGGGGTGGGGGAGATTGTTTGTGCTCTCTTTGTTGTCCCTTCTCTGGATGGAGAGAGAGATCAGGCAGGTAAAACATCTCCTGAAAACATATCTAAAATGATCCATCTACGATTATAAAAAATTGCAAGTAAGGCAAGGAAATGCATTAGATTATCTTTTGTTTTAGTTTGTGAATTTCCCCTATGCTAAGAGGGAGTTTTATTCCTGTTTTGTAATTGTGAAGCTGAGTCCAAAGGGAAGTCCTCTGTGTTTTAAATCTTTTTATTACACTGAAAAGCTATCTTCTATCCTGATTTTGCAGGTGTGATTCTTTTACTTTTTTCTTTATAATAAAGTTCTTTTAAAAACCTGATTGATTTTTAGTGTCCTAAAAACCAGAGGGTTTGGTCTGTGCCTGTGCTCACTTTGTTAACCTACTGGTTGGTATATTATTCTCAAGCCTCCCAGGAAAGGGGGTGTAGGGGCTTGGGGGGATATTTTGGGGGAATACGGACTCCAAGTGATGCTTTCCTGAATTTTTGTGTAATCACTTGGTGGTGGCAGCAATACTGTCCAAGGACAAAGAAGGGAATTTGTGCCTTGGGGAAGTTTTTAACCTAAGCTGGTAAAAATAAGCTTAGGGGGTCTTTCTTGCAGGTCCCCACATCTGTACCTCAAAGTTCAGAGTGGGGAGGGAACCCTAACAAAGATATTGAACAGAACTGGACCCAGAATCAATCCCTGTAGGACCCCACTCGTTATGATGTTATACATGGAAAGAATCCATAAGAAACCACAGACTTTTACTAACCCGCTCTACATGCAGTTCCTCCAGCAGCTTACACAGCTGCCATAAGATGGTGGGTCTCCTCATTGGGGAATACCCCAGGTAGAGGGGGATTCCCAGGATGGCACAGTCAGTGTAAGTCACCACCAGTGAGTCAGGCCAGACCATTTGGACAGCCCTGTACCCATTGTCCGGTCACCTCCTGTTATATGGAATGTTTGTTAACCAAAGGGCATCCCATGGGTGCCCTGCTGAAGTCAGTTCTACTACACTGATGTTCTCCTGACTATTCCTACTGTGCTCCCCTAAAACTGTAACATCTTGGAGACCTTCCCTCTGTCCCCACAACTCTCCATTCCTGGCCAGGACTTTCGATCAACTCAAAATGAGAATCCTACTCCACCAGGGAACCTCACCATCCTTACTCTCAATTTTTTCTTCTACCTCCTAATTTGGGGCACCTCAGTTTTTAGATCCACAGCAAGAGAGTCCTGCATCACTAATAGATTCGTAGATGTTATGGCCAGAAAGGACCAACCTGATCAGCTAGTCTGACCTCCTGTATAACTAGAGCCCAACCAAATTCATAGTCTATTCTGGTCAATTTCATGGCCCTAGGATTTGAAAATTAGTCAGTTTCATGTTCTCAGACGTTTACATCTGAAATTTCGGAGTGTTGTAACTGTGAGGATCCTGACCCAAAAGAGAATCATGGGGGGGGGTCACAAACCTGTTGTGGAGGGTTCATAGGATTGCCACCCTCACTTCTGCACTGCCTTCAGCTTCCTGCAGCTGCAGGAGCTTCCCAGAGGTGGGTCTGATCTCCCCACTTGCTGCTGGGAGCGCCCCAGCCAGGGCTGGGGAGGGACAGGACTTCCTTTTCCCCTGCACAGCCCTCGGGAGATCAGACCCACCTCTGTGTACCTCCCCTGGCTGGGGCGTTCCCAGCAGTATGGGGGAGATTGGACCCACCTCCACCTCTGACAACCTCCTGTGGCTTCAGAAAGCTCTGGGGCTGCTGCCCAGCCCTAGAGCTTCCTACAGCCAGGGGAGGTACCCAGAGGTGGATCTGATCTCCCCCGGAGAGCAGCTGTGCAGGGTAACAGTAAGTCCTGTCCCTTCCCAGCCCCCAGCCCTGCCCCTTCTCCTCCCCTCCAATAGCTAGATTTCACAGAGGAGGTCTGATTTCATGGTCCGTGATGCGTTTTTCACAGCTCTGAATTTGGTAGGGCCCTATGTATAACACAGGCCATAGACTTTCACCCAGCAATTCCAGCTCATAACTTCATGCTGGGCTAGAGTGTCTCTTTTAGAATGACATCCAACCTGGACGGGGTCTGAACGTCTCAGTATTGCAAAATATTGGAGGCTCCTACAATGAGTGGGACACTGTTGAAAATGATACCTTTTGTTTCACTGGATGACCTGAGGCTGGGTTTTTACCCACCTGTATTAAAGCTGTGCCCATCATCCCATTCACAGGGTTGAGGTCGGTTTGGACCTGGTATAAGATGTGTTTCTTAAGCGGGAAATCATGCACGGTGACTGTAACCACGATTGGAGCACTGAGGCCATGGGCTTCCACCACAACCGTCTCTTCACTCTCCACCCGCAGGACGTTGGGTGTGATCAGGGAGTAGCTGTGAATGGTAAAAAGGTTGATGTGATTAATTCAGTCAGTATTTAAAACCCCACTGGTTGTGATTCCCACATCCCCAAGGAGGTTTTATACCAAGTTTGTTACCACAGTTTATTTGCTTTACAGCAGCATCTCGAAATCCCAACAGTGACTGAGGCACAGTACAAACACAGAGTAAGAGAGAGTTCCTGCCCCTAGGGGTATGTCTACACAGCTGCTGGGAGGAGTGTGTGACGCACTCCATATGTTTTTTGGAAATATGCTTATGAGTGTGAATATGATGTAACTAGAATATGCCTCATGCAAAAGATCTCTTGTAAGGTATCATAACAAAGGTTCTAACCTGCTGAATATATTCCTCCTATTTGTATGCATGTATCATTCTTGTATTGAAGCTAGAAATATGAAGTATAACTCTAAGGTCCTATTGTAATTATGCAAAGTGTGGGCCATTAATGGTGATTTAGAATCTTGATGGCTCCCATTGACTAGGACAATTGGTTGTAAATGGTTTATTTACCTGAAAACCTACCTGTGGGCCAACCCAGGAAGAATGGGACTAGGGGTTTTACGCAGTGATGAGCTGCCAAAATCTTAACAACGGGTTCCCTATAAAAAGTTCTGATTTAAGGGATGTGCGACAGCATGCATTTTTTGTACCAATAGGGTTACCATACGTCCATATTTTCCCAGGAGGTGATTAAGAACCGAAAAGCCTGACATGTCCAGGAAAATACAGATGTATTTTAACCCTACCTAAAGTTCTTTTTTAAAAAGATGGGGCTGAACTAGAAATGAGCTCCGTTTCACATGTGTGGGTGGTGATCAGGGACAGTCTCAATTTTTGGGTCTTTTTCTTATATAGGCTCCTATTACCCCTCACCCCCATCCCGATTTTTCACACTTGCTGTCTGGTCACTCTAGGGTGTGCACATGTGTGGGTCCCAGCTGCTCCCTGCCCCCCCCCTCATTAAAGCAGGTGTGCAGGGTTACTGCCCTGGGAACTGCAGGGCACCAGTGGATGTGGGGCTGGCTGCAGATAGGGGCGTGGGGCAGGGCTAGCTGGAGGCAGGGAGTGACACGGGCTGGCTGTGGGCAGGTGATGCAGACGGGCGGGCTGCGGGCGGCTGTGGGCAGGGGGTGGCTGCGGGCGGCTGTGGGCAGGGGGTGGCTGCAGGCAGGGGCTGGCTGTGGCAGGGGCTGCAGGCAGAGGCTGGCTGCGGGCAGAGGGTGGCTGTGGCAAGGGCTGGTTGGGGGTGGCTGTGGGTGGCTGGGGGCAGGGGGCGGCTGGGGGCAGGGGGTGGCTGTGGGTGGCTGGGGGCAGGGGATGGCTGCGGGCAGGGAAGGCGGGGGAGGGGCGCAGATACTCACACGGGGGGGGGGGGCTGGGAGCAGCAGGAGGCAGCCGGGGACTCACCAGGCAGCAGCAGGAGCCCCAGGGCCAGAGGTCCAAAGAGCAGGAGCAGCAACAGGGCCAGGAGGCAGCTCACATGGCTCTCGCAGCACAGCGCAGCGCCCCCCGGCGGCCGGGAGGAGGAATTACAGGCTTCCCAGGCAGAGCCCATCAAAGCTTCCCTCGCAGGGAAGCTAGTTAACAAGCGGTTCTAAAACCACTTCTAAATTTAACAACGGGTTCGTGCGAACCGGCTCCAGCTCACCCCTGGTTTTACGGTGACATGTGACCATGCTGGAATCCATCTTAAATCCCCCACCCTGAAGCAAATACTCACAAGCAACTGCACACCATACAACATAAACAGTAACCCAGGAACCTATCCTTGCAACAAAGCCCGATGCCAGCTCTGTCCATATATCTATTCAAGTGACACCATCATAGGACCTAAACACATCAGCCACGGCATCAGAGGCTTGTTCACCTGCACATCTACTAACGTGATATAAGCCATCATGTGCCAGCAATGCCCCTCTGCCATGTACATTGGCCAAACCGGACAGTCTCTACGCAAAAGAATAAATGGACACAAATATGACATCAGGAATCAATACATTCAAAAACCAGTGGGAGAACACTTCAACCTCTCTACCCACTCAGTGACCGACTTGAAGGTGGCAATTTTACAACAAAAAAACTTCAAAAACAGACTCCAAAGAGAGACTGCTGAACTTGAATTAATATGCAAATTAGATACAATTAACTTAGGTTTGAACAGAGACTGGGAATGGTTGAGCCATTACACTAATTGAATCTATTTCCCCATGTTAAGTATCCTCACACCTTCTATGGGTCATCTCGATTATCACTTCAAAAGTTTTTTTTCTCCTGCTGATGATAGCTCATCTCAATTGATTGGCCTCTTACAGTTGATATGGCTATTTCCACCTTTTCATGTTCTCTGTATGTATAAATATCTTCTTGCTGTATATTCCAGTCTATGCATTTGATGAAGTGGGCTGTAGCGCACAAAAGCTTATGCTCAAATAAATTTGCTAGTCTCTAAGGTGCCACAAGTACTTCTGTTCTTTTTGCGGATACAGACTAACACAGCTGCTACTCTGAAACCATCTTAAATCTGGTACTTTTCCATTTAGAAGGAGGGGTGGGGACCCAGAAAGACAAAAGATTCCTGCCTTCTGCCAAAGCTATAAAAGGGGGTGGAGCAGGACAAAGGGGTGGCCACTCATGAGAAAACCCCTGCTTACCACCTAGGAGGGAGTCTAGTTTGTGAAAGAAGCTTATTGGAACATCTCTGAGGGTGAGATACTACCTGTAATCAGTTTCTTAATGTATTAGGCTTAGACTCGCAGGTTTTTGCTTTATTTTGCTTTGTTCTGTCCGTTATTACTTGAAACCACTTAAATCCCAAATCCCATTGGGAATTGGGTGTGTGGGTGCTGGAGATAGGTGACCTGCTGAGAAGCTTATGGTTAAATTCTGCAGCTTTGGGGCTGTGGACCAGACTTTGGGTCCGTGTTGCAGCAGGATAGTGTGTCTGGCTCAATAAGGCAGGGTTCTGGAGTCCCAAGGTGGCAGGGAAAATGGGCTTAAAGGTAATTTTAGCACATCAACTGACAGTCCCAAAGGGATCTCTGTGACCGAACCCCTCACAGCATGGCTCCCAATTTGGGTAGGCATAGGCCTTGTCTACACTATGGGGTTTTGCTATCGGCATAGATAATGCACCATCCATTCCTCCATCAACCTAGCCTCAGCTACACTGGCAGTTGGGTTGGCTTAACTACAGTGCTGCTTAAATCCATGGGCAACATAGCTGTGTTGACCTAAATGTTAAATGTAGACCAGGGCTGTGACCTTATGAGTGTAATATAATATCTCATTGGAAGGTGACAGGGCCAGAAAGACTTAATCAATTCACAGATTAACCTGACCCATGGCCGAACTTTAGAAACTGGTTAGGAAGATATATAAATGAATAGAGCTTTGAAATGCAAGTCTGCATTGTTAGAAGTAGAAGGGTAGGTGTTTGTTCAGGTCTTGTGATGTAAGCAAACAAGTCTTGTCTATTGCTATAACTTTAATTCAAAGATCAAAAAAGGAATATTAACATTTGTGATGATACTTGAGTAAAATAGTATTATTGTCTATATGTCTCTTTGAAGGTTGTGGTAACCTGTATCTGAACTGTTTAATGGATAAATTACCCTGTGCTAATTGCCAGGATGTTTGGAAGGAGAATTAAGCGTATTGTTTTCTCAGGCCAAAAGCCTGCTGAAAATGTATAAGAACCCTGGGACACAATCCTTCTGCATCTCAGATCTGCTTTGGGTTTCAAGAAGGGGAAACCTTAAGCCATAAGGATTGAGATCCCCAGCCACTGACTGGAGTCACCCTGAATATGGACATTGGACTATAACCTATGGACTGTATCTAAAAGAACTTTTGGCAACTACAAACTCACCTCTGCTATGTATCTGAGTCTCAAGAATTAAATTCAAGACTGTCTGTATATTGATCTTTTAACCAACTCTTTCTCTCTCTTTTTTTTAATAAAATTTTAGCTTAGTTGATAAGAATTGGCCATAAGCATGTATTTTGGGTAAGATCTAAGTTATAATTGGACCTGGGTATGTGGCTGACCCTTTGGGATTGGAAGAACCTTTTATTTTATATGATGAGATAAGATTTTCAGTAATCATCGTCATAGCTGACGTGCGTGTCTGGATGGAGGCCTGAGGTGGGCACTTTAAGGAAACTGCGTGGTTTGAACTTCTGAGTAACCAGTGAGGTACTATAGAAGTTGTTCTGTGCTGGTTTGGTAAATCTAAGTATTGAAATAACCACCAGCTTTTGGGGTTTGTCTGCCCCATTTTGTTTGCAGCTCACCCTAATTGAGTGACCTCAGCTGGCTCCCACGGGCAGCACCGTCACAAGGGCATACAGCTGCTAGCTCTGATCGGGCTGGTGCCTAAAAATTGCAGCAGGGTCTCGGCAGCCAGGTTCCAAGGGGCACTAAGCCAAAGCACACTAAGGAACTGTTAGTACACATTAACAGTGTCCACACAGACAGTTAGTGTGCAGTGGGCTAGTGGGAAGTAGATTTACACCTCAGTTTTCTGTGAACTAACTCTTCATGGAGACAAGCCCTTCCAAGTCCAGTTGACTTTGCCCGTAAATCACTTAGGCTGTCTGGAAAATCCTCCCTTAGGCAATGGAGTTAAAGCAAGGTTGCCATCTTCCCAGAGAAATAATTGACTGATTTCATCACCCACAGTGTTGTGAATTCACAAGGAAGTAAGCCTGGAGGAAAATAAAAAGTTCTGCTAAACGTCATCCAAGTTGTCTGTGTGTCACTTTGGTGGGAAGGGTGACGGACAATTGGACTTGAGTTTTTCATACCAGATAAAGATCATACACACACACACACAGAGGCAAAAAGTTCAGGGCATAATACACTCCTGTCCCTAATTAAAATTGCTGTGAGTGGATGTGTCGCCCGGCCTGATCCTCTGTCATAAAAGACATTGCTGTTGCCACTTTTCTGAAATGGGCTGCCCCTCTGCACACCTATACAGTAGGGGATGCTCTTCCCTTTAATTCAGCGCTGACCCCAATGCCCCAGCATGGTGCTGGGGGTGCTGCATTCCAACTATCAATGTGGTGCCTCAGTAGGGGGCGCTCTCTTCCAAATCTATGATGATCTTGATGCCCCAGTTTGATACTAGTGCTGTGCTGGTGGGGGCAGGCCCAGTTTAACTCGTGTACTCAGTGCTCTTGCTCAGGGCCCTCATCTCAGGGGGTGCCTGTCCACACGTGGGGAGGGGAGGGAATGAACAAAGCTGCCAAACAATCCAGCTTGGGGCAGGTGAGCCGATGATGCCAGGACCAGGATGGGAACAGAAGCCCCCCTGCTGCTGCGCAATGGTTAGAGCCAATGGGCCAGAGCAGGGAGACAGGCCAGCCCCATGGTACAGGAGCCACCATGTGGGATAACTGTGGGGTGGGATCATTCTCCTATACCGTCCTAGGTCATCCCACCTGCTAGGGATAAGACTCAACCCCCTCAGTCACGCACTTCCCCATCATTTCCACAGTGCACACTGGGCCCCAAAAATTTTTAATCTGGCACTGTGCCGGGGGCTCAGCAGGGGGCGCTTTCCACTGGCAATTAGTGCTGACCCCAATGCCCCAGAGTGGCACTAGGGGGCGCTGTGCTGCAGGGAGCAGGGTAGGGGGCTCAGTAGAAGGAGCTCTCCCATCTGAGCCAGTGCTGACCCCAGCGCCCCTTGGAGAGGGAGATACTGTGTCCTCCTGCATTCCACCAACTGCGATCATACGGTCTGCAGCCAGCGTGTGTGACCCTGTTACGGAGCCCTCTGGAATGCGCTGCCCTTTGCACGGCCTGACGCTGCCTAGAGAGGAGCATGCTGCGCTGGGGAGTCGTCGAGCACGGGCCATGTTTACTGCTCATCTGCTCTGCAGGCAATACCAGGAGCACCTATGCAGGGCGTGTGCTTGGTACCAGCCATCTACCAGAGCGCTGTCAAAATGGACCAGGTAGGCCCCTGATGTTCCTCCAAATAATCCTAAAGACACAGGTCAGGGTTGACACCTGGAGTGAACCCTGCACAGTGGCTACCAAATCTCCCCTCTCCCTCCTCCTTTCCTGAAAGTTGGCCCAGGCTCAGAAACATAAATCTCTGGAACCCTTTGGGGAAAGCTGCACCGAGGTCTGCGTGTCTGGCCTGCAGCCCACCGTGGTGCATTCCCAGTGGGGTCAAGCTGCAAAACCCAGCCCCACATCTGGACGTCTGTCTATCACCCCGAAGTCTGGCACCCGGACAGCAGCCCCTTCAGCCCCATGGGGAGGGTGGGGACCCGACCCAGGCTCCGTAGGTGAGTTGGGTCATCCTGACAGATCAATGCATCTCTCATGCAGCTTCTGGCTTCTCACTGGCTCAGCAGGCCCCTGAGGTAGGATGAACTTTTCAGCAGCCCTCTCCCCCCACTTCTGAAGGGGGGCATCCTCAGAGTTTCCCTCTGTCATCTGCTCAGTGTCACGTCCATCGTTTGGCCTGGCCATAAGGGGCAGCACTAAATCAAACTAAACTACCTGTTCCTGCCTCCTCCCTTTTATCGCTGCCACCCCCTGGCACCAAGATCCCTTCCCAGCTTTAGAGCCAAGCACATGGGCTATTGGTCTGGCTCTTAGCTGTTCATCTGGCCACTCCAGCACAGACATGAACAGGCCGGGAGGTGGTAACCATGCCAGGCAGCCAATCAGTCAGATGGACAATAGAAGCTTAGCCCCAGGGGCGGCTCTAGCGATTTCGCCACCCCAAGCACGGCGGCACGCCGCAGGGGGTGCTCTGCCGGGCGCCGGTCCCATGGCTCCGGTGGACCTCCCGCAGGAGTGCCTGCGGATGCTCCACCAAAGCCGCGGGACCAGCGGACCCTCCGCAGGCACGCCTGCGGGAGGTCCACTGGAGCCGCCTGCCGCCCTCCCGACGACTGGCAGAGCACTCCCCGCGGCATGCCACCCTAGGCACGCGCTTGGCGCGCTGGGGTCTGGAGCCGGCCCTGCTTAGCCTCGGGGTCACACTCAGAGCACTCACCAGACATAGATCTCACATCCCTTTACAGAGGTAGGTAAGTGTCATGATCCCCCTTTCACAGGTGAGGGAGAGGCCGGCAGAGAAAAGGGGAGGAGCTTCCTTAAGGTCACACAGCCAGTCAGTGACTCAGCTGGGAATAGAGCCCAGCAGTTTTGACTCCTAGTCACACCACCCGGCTCTAACCACTAGACATCATTCCCCTCCCAGAACCCAGGCGTCCCCTGGATATCCCCATTGTGAGAGCGTCAGGTAGAACCAGGGAGTTCTGACTCCCCTTCCCATCTTCTGGTCCCCCAGGCACATTCCCTCCAACAGCTGGAAATAGAACCCAGGAGTCCTGACTCCCAGTGCAGTGCCCAAGTCGTGGACCACTGTGCTTCAGAAGCCCACCAGCCCCTTGGAAGTGAACTGGGTTCTGGTCTGCCTCATGCACCATAAGCAATCCCCTTAGCCAATGGAGTTACTCCAGTGTAAATAACTATCCATTGAAGTCAGTGGAGTTACTCCAGGTTTGCACCAGTATACACTGAAAATAGAATTTAGCCCCACTGGGTGTCTTGCCGATGTAGAAACTGAGCAAGGAGTTCAAGATGTGGCCTACAGAACATGATTCTGGTCTCTTTTAGGGCCTGATCCAAAGCCCACAGAAGCCAACGGAATGACAACCCCACTGATTTCAGTGCATTTCAGGGTGGTGCAACCCCATTGTTTTCTATGGAGTTACTCCCAGTTTACACCTGGTTCACTTAGATCAAGTGAGGCTCAAAATCCAGTTTATTCGTTAAAAAAAAATTCCATCTTCCAAACCCCAAAATTAGCCTCAGAACTGAGCGAGGGAGAAGAGGGTTGGACCAGGTGAGGAAGAGAATTTCTGCAGCCTGTTCCCACTCCACACACAGTAGCAGAGAAGAGAGGAAAATTGAGCTTGGTTTCCATTGGCAGCCATGTAACGAACCCAGCTTAGTATCTTCATCACCGTGGCAGAAGCGCGGGGGTACTTACAGTTGGCTGTGAGAAACAGCCGGGAAGTAGAAAGCAAACACGGCCACCAGGAAGAGAGCAGAGCCCCCCATGGTGAGGACAGGAGGGTCAGGAGAAGTAGCTCCTCCTGGGCTATTTATCCTCAGAGTTGCCTGTAAGCTGAGCCCATGTGCAAATAGCTGGGTGGGTTAGTCAGTGAGGGGGAGGAGCCCAGGAAATCTGAAAAGTTCAGAACAAAATATGTTTTCTTCACTCACTTGACACAAGAGTTTATTTGTCTTTCCAAGGGGGAGGAGTTGGAATTAGGGACCTGAGGCTGTGGTTGTGTTTCCTCCATGCCCAGGTGATAGCCACAGATCAGAATGGTGGGGCTGTGATAAATACCACAGTTCAGTTTTGCATGGGGGACGGGAGGGGGCTGGAAGTCAGGACTCCTGGGTTCTGCTCCCAGCTGTGAATGAGGAATAGGTTCAAATGGATTAAAGCAGGGGGGGACTGGGAGTCAGGATGCTTGGGCTTTATTCCTAGCTCTGGGAGGGGAGTGGGATCTACTGGTTTACAACGAGGGGGCAGACTGAGAAACAGGACACCTGGATCTGCCTTTTGACTCTGTTTTACCTTGGGCAAGTCCTGGGGTGTTTCAGTAGGGAAAGCGGTCCCAGACGTGAAGGGAGCCCCGGAAGCGTGGATCTCTCTGTCTATCCCACTCGCTTGGATTGTAAAACCTTTGGGGCAGAAACTGTCTGTTAGGCCAGGACTCCACTATACTCAATTAGGGAACCTACACTGCTGGTAGCAATGGTGGGAGTGCTAATAAAGACAAGGCACCAGCATGTTCGACCAACCATCATCTACACCTGCTCTGTATGTTTGCACAGCACCTAGCACAAAGAAGGCCTTTGGGTGCTACTGCCAGGTAACATAAAACTGATCAAAGGAAATAATAATGTGGAATTAACCTGCGGAACTCATTGCCACATGATAGCCCTGCTTCAGGACACAAGGCAATGGGTGTTAAGAGGTAATGTCCCGCCCCCCCAGGTAGGCTATAATCGTCCACAGTAGATTTTCTTGCACCTGGATCTGAAATGTCTGGCACCTGGCTCTGAAACTCTATGATCTTATCCTGTGTGGCAGTTCCTGTGCCCCTAAACAATACATCGTGATTGGCATCTTCAAAGCCATGTAGGAGATTCAGACACATTGTAATGGCAGATGGGTATCAGAATCCTTTGGGTGGCTTTGAAGCTTGAAGCAGCAATTTGCACAGGCACCAGTTAACCTATCGCTCTTCAACTGCCTAACCCTGTAATCCAGTACCTGGCCTTTTAGAGGTTAAGCTCCTTGAACCAGGCCTTCAGATCTCTGGGACAGATCATCCTCTGGTATGAACCCGCCTAGCCCCATGGAGATCACTCATCTCAGAGTCTGTTTTTTCCTTCCTCTGGGTAAAAGCAAACCAGGGAAGGGTTAATGGGGGAAGGCAGGTTATCAGCTGCCTTCCAGTAACAGGTTTCTTTTCATGGCAGTGGTATTTGGACAGGGCTTCAGTCTGGACAATATCCAAAGACATCCAGTTGCAACATATTTACTTACAGCTAAACAGCCAACTGGGCTTACCTAACAACGAGTGTCACAAGTCTGAGCGGTGACAATGCCATATGGCTAGTGGGGCCAAGGAGGGCTCAATAGAATGGGAGCGGTGAAAGTAAAAGCAACGTGGTGTCATGGCTAAAGCAGTCGCCTGGGACCCAGGAGATGTGAATTCTCTTCCAGGCTCTGCCCCTGACCTGCGGTGTGACCTGTAGCATTGCCTCTGGATGATGAATCTGTGGGACAGAGCCACTGCCTCTTACTATGTATGACCAGCGCCTAGCATGCTGTGCCCTCGAGGTGCTAATGCCGTATGAATAATAAATACAGAGCTAGGCAGATGCTACCATCATTAGCTCCATTTAAAACCATCATCAAGTCTGACCTCCTGCAAAGCACAGGCTATTGTATTGCACTCAGTTACCCCTGTATTGAGCCCAATAACTGGTGACCCACTAAAGCATATACCTTCCGGAAAGGCATCCGGTCATGATTTGGGGGTGAGTATACAATAATAATCCATAATCCACACACCAGCCTTGCACATTTATTTTAGCAGGCAGGTAAAATGTCATTAGTTGTCCCACTATCAATGGGCAAGTAGATTTTGTGCCCTCATTAATTAATATTTGTTATTATTTATATCACAGCAGTGCCTGGAGGCCCCAGCTGAGATCAGGGCTCCATTGTACCAGGTGCTGCACGGATTCATGATGAGAGACTGTTTACAATCTGAATAAGGAAGCCAGACAAAGGCTGGACCGTGACCACTCTGCCCAGGGCCGGCTCTAGACCCCAGCGCGCCAAGCGCGCGCTTGGGGCGGCATGCCGGCGGGAGGGCGGCCGGCGGCTGCGGTGGACCTCCCACAGGCGTGCCTGCGGAGGGTCCGCTGGTCCCGCGGCTCGGGTGGACCTCCCGCAGGCGTGTCTGCGGAGGGTCCGCTGGTCCCGCGGCTCGGGTGGACCTCCCGCAGGGGTGCCTGCGGATGCTCCCCCGAAGCCGCGGGACCAGCGGACCCTCCTCAGGCACGTCTGCAGGAGGTCCACCGGAGCCGCGGGACCGGCGACTGCCAGAGCGCCTCCCACGGCATGCCGCCCTGCTTGGGGCGGCCCAATTCCTATAGCCGCCCCTGACTCTTCCAGGCTCTACTATACTGTAATTATCTGACTATTCTAGGACTGTTGGGGGATGAGTGGCCCTGCAATGAATGGGTTAATCTTGCCCTTATTGTCCTAACAATGACTTCCCAGCAGTGGAAAGAGGATTATTAAGATAAAAACATAAGAACGGCCATACTGGGTCAGACCAATGGTCCTAGCCCAGTGGGAATGAACAAAATAGGGCAATTATCAAGTGATCCGTCCCCTGTCGTCCAGTCCCAGCATCTGGCAGTCAGATGCTTAGGGACACCCACAGCATGGGGTTGCTTTCCTGGCCATCTTGACTAATAGTCAATGCTGGATCTATCCCCATGAACTTTTGTAGTTCTTTTTTTGAACCCCGTTATAGTTTTGGCGTTCACGACATCCCCTGGCAATGAGTTCCACAGGTTGACTGCATGATGTGTGAAGGACTTCCTTTTGGCTGTTTTAAACCTGCTGCCTATTAATTTCATCGGGTTACCCCAGGTTCTTGTGTTATGTGAAGGGGTAAATAACACTTCCTTAGTCATTTTCTCCACACCAGTCCTGATTTTATACACCTCTGTCATATCCCTCATTAGCCATCACTTTTCCACCCTGAAGAGCCCCAGATTTTTTAATCTCTTCTCGTATGGAAGCTTAATACCTTAATCATTTTTGTTGCCTTTCTCTGTATATATTCCATTTCTAATACGCCTTTTTTGAGATGGGGTGACCAGAGCTGCAAGCAGAATTCAAGGGGTGTATTTCTACTTATGAAATAAAGTGTTTGGTTCACTTCAGCGCATACTTCTGAAAGGTCAGGAAAGGAACTCCTGAAAAATATAATTGGAAGTCAGGGGATTAGGTAGGAGGAGAAGTCTAGCATTCCCCAAAAACTATTTCTGGGCCCCATTTCGCAAAGTCTGCACTCAAGTGCACACTAAATCGCTGCTCTAGAACACATGAAAACAATGCTGTCAGTGAGATTGGAGTAATGATGAAAAGTGAAACGTGAAAACACAAAAGCCAAAAAGTGCGACTTGGAAAATAGAAAGAAATGTCATAACAGTAAGTTTAGCCTGAGGCGACCCCCAGGAACTGTAGTTTAAGATCTGCACTTTATACTATTTGCCACAAGTTGCTACAGAAAGAATGTAAAAGAAATGCAGCGTGCCCAATATGTGCTGTGAAAGTAGAATGAATTATATTGTAAAAATAAGAATGGATTAAAGAAATGTTGTATGTACCTTTAAGCAGAAATACGAAATGTTGAAATACAGGTGCCAGGAAAAGAAACATTAGGCATAAACAATGGTGCTAATGGCGAAACATTAACAGAAGATGGGTAATAGTTAGTATATGCATGCCTAGCCCAGGTAAACTTATCTGATTCTGCTTCCTTTGTTATCTTGTTAAGTTCTCACCCTTTTATCTGTATAAATAAGATAGTTTGTGTCTTGCATGGTGCTCACATTATCTGGGTGTTATTAGCAGAGCGCTGTGCTAATAAAACAGAGTGGTCTGACAAACTGTGAGTCCTGAGTCTAACTTTGACAATTTGGAGGTTCCACCGAGATGGCAACCGTCTTCACTGGGGCTGTGTGATTCCTGACTGTTTTTGTAGGATGACCGTGGCAGCCGGCACCTGGGCATTTGGCCCGAGCGGTCCTCCACCAGAACGGAAAGGTGCACGACCACAGTGAAGTCTACGCCATTGAACCTGTTGGTTCCCACTCTGTTCTGGTAGGGATCCCGGGATCTGACATCAGGAATCTGGTCAGGTAATTATTTCTGTGTTTTGTCCGGACTGAGGACTGTCCTGTCTCTGTGTCTATCTGTCTTCCTGTGGAGTGTTTGAGTCTGGGTGCCATCTCTGTCCGGGGATCGGCCGACCAAGGGGTTCCTGTCCCTGCGGTCTGAGTGAGTGGAATCTGCACAATTGCAGCCGCACCACACTTTGGGTAAAACCCCTGGTGTGAAAGCAAGGGCAATTGAGGCAGTAGCCTGTGGGCTCCTTTTGTGTGTTGCTCTGACGAACCCGAATTTCCTTCTTGTGTGATTGGTGTGTGAAGTCCTCCTGTATGGGTAACCAGACGTCTAAGTCAGGACAGTTCCCTAAACGAACGCTGGCTCATTTTATATATTTAGGATGGGTCCAGACCCCTGTAAGAAGGGTCCGGACTCCTGTAAATTTCTGGAAAAATGGTCTAGGCTAACTCAGGGGGATCCCAAAACTCAGTGGCCACTGTTAATATCTTGGAACAAAGACCGAGTGGACATCTTAAAGGACAAACTCGGCCAACCTAAAACTAAATTGGCTAAAGAAGAGGTTAATTGTTTCATTCAGTGGTGGGAAGAGGCAAATCGTAGCTAGACAAAATCAAAACTCGCCTCTCTCAAATATTCAAATAATAAGTTAAAAGCTTTATTAAAAGCCTCCTCTCCCACCACCAGACCGAGCGCTCCCCTTTACCCCGTTCTCAAAAACCCACCCCGGATCGATCCAACCCCCTTAATTCTCCTATCTCATTGTAAAAAGGACAAAAAGCCCCTTGTTCTGTTCCCCTTTGTTGTCTGCCTCAAAAACTGATTCTTTAGTGTTCCACTAACAATTCAGCAAGGGGAGGGGCTCCTTTCCTTGAACATTTATTTCAAAATTGTGAAGTGACCACAATATCACTCAAACAGTTCATTCAAGAAAAAAAAAAAAAAAAAAAAAAAAGCAGGATCGGGCCCAGAAAAGCAGGCAAGCAACAGATAAAGAAACTGAAAAACAGGTTGGAAGCCCTAAGGGCATAGTGTAAGGAGTAAGAAAAGCAGTAAGTGCAGGCATGAACCCCTGGAACAATACTTAAAATGGTGAAATCTGAGGGGATAAAGGTGTTATTTTGGGAGAAAAACAAGTGATTTAAGGAAAGAGAGTGAAAAGTTAACTCTACAAAGGCTGGAGAGAATTAAGCAGTTAAATTTTGTGAAAATGTGTATGTATCTATTTGTGAAAATATGTAAAGTTCTAAGAATCTAAACCAGCACATCTGGTTTGTAAAACTCCTGTTTTGTAGGTGTAAGATAAATTAGTTTTGTTTTTGTTTTTAATGCCACTAAAAAAATTCATTTGACTCTTAAATCAAAGTTGCAAAACTGACAGACCTTTTTGCAAGACACAGGTAATTAGTGATGTTTGGCTTTGGGATTTAGCATTTAACCCTTAAGGGGTAACTTGATTCTTTATAAAATTTAAAATGTTTTTTTAAATAAAAACCAAGTCATGGCTGCAATATGGCAGTCAAAATCAGGAGAATAGGGAGAGATTCTGGAGTCTTTTTGTTTGTTTGGTTTTGTTTTGTTTTTTTGGTAACAATAGCAGATAAGAGCTGTAGTGAAAAAAAAAATAATTTTTTAACAGTGCCCCTCTGAAGCAACAGCAGAGGTGAGGTGCACAAAACAAAAAGAAGCAATGTTAAAAACACTGAGCCTTAAAATTGCTCTGTGTAATCAGACTGTCACTTTTGATAAGGGTACATGAAAACTCTGTAAGAAAAAAGAAACAGTTACATCGTATGTAAAAATTCATATGGCTAATGTTTAAAAAAAAAAAAGTTGTACTATAGAAGAAATGTGCTTTTTCCCTAGGACATGTGCAGTGTATATTGTAAAAAGGGGTAAAAAAAATACAAATGAAATATGCTACTGAATTAAAATCCTATTAGGGCTCCAAAAAGAGCCGCAATAGACTGTTTTCTTTTTCAGATCTCTGTGTGTTTTGTAAGCAGGAGTTGAAAGTGAAAAGAAATCAAAACTCTGGTGGAAGTTGATTGTGTCCCTTTTAAGACAGAGTCTCTGAGCTCTGCTGATGGCTTTGAATCCAAAAGCCAAGCCTGTGTTGATGCAAATTACCTAACTGATAAAGGAAGGTGAAAACTGCCAGCACAAAATAAATTGCCTAAATAAAAGACATGGTATAACAAGATCCCTTTAAGAGATTTGATGCTAAATGTTATTGTTAATATTAAACATTGAAATAAATTTAATGTTAGTAAGTACCCCTGTAACAAGGTATAGTGTGTATGATTTTTGGAAAAATCCTTGAAGGTAATATGGTAATGATGCTTCTCAGCTATCACCTGTGAATAAACTTAAAACACACACACAGGAAAATATGGGGGTAATTCCTCTGTTTTGCCTGCAATCAGCAAGGGTATTTGTAAAAGAAAGGAATCTTTTAAGCAACAATCAATGCCACCCTGAAAGAGGTAGAAAAATGTTATTTTTGTCTTTCAGAAAATCAGAAAAAGCTAATACCAGCTACAGAACAACCTATTAAAAAAACAAAAGTTTAAAAAAAACATACTGCAATAGCTATGGAATGTGCTAAAATGCAGATATTTAGAACATAAGATGTTTTGGGTAATATCAGAGAATATTAAGGTTTTAATACATCTGTTAAAGCAAAGAAAAAGATAATTGTTTAATACCTATCAATATAACTGGATGCAGTATGACTCCAGTACGGTAACACAAAATTTGTTAAGTGAAGAAATTGTTGTTAAAATTGCACACCCCAACAGGCTCTGGAAGCAAAGATATGGAAAGCTAGCCCACTCCACAGATTGCGCCTGGGATCCTTCTGGCTACCTCAAACCTCAAGCCAGTGGGCTGGGAGGAAGGGAAACTATTGGACACTAGAGGTTGTACCAAGTGGACTCCTCAAAAGTGGGTATGCTTATCCATGCCTGTTGCTCCAAAGCCCTGTAGTAAAGACATCTCACTAGGATCCTGTATGTGGGATAAAATTAATAATTAGACCAAAGTATTGTATAACGGGCAATGTGTGTGTTAATTCTTGGAAAGAAGTGTTTTAAAAGGATAGAAGTTTTAGCAACCCATCAGTAGACAAATGTACATGTAATGTAAGTACTGTGTTTACCAATAATCACATTTACTATTTGCCACAACCAAAAAGTCTCAGCTTACTGTAAGCACTGATTTAGCTGAGTTCTCTATCAGTCTTGGCATTGAATGGCAAACAGTTACCAATTATCTGTTTAAAAAGGTAACATAGTTCCTAAAAAACAAACAAACAAAACACTGTGGGAAACAGAACCATTCATATTATCTGGATGGTCTCCCACAACTACTGGCATACTAATGTTACTACCCCTAATTGTTTTTGGTTTTAAATTGTATGTGTTTAATTGAAATGTTTAAAATATGCTGGTGGATAAAACAAATGTATGCAAAGCTAGAGCCACAGGCCCAAATCACCTCCCAGTATTTTACTACATAATAGTGACACTGGCGATTGATAATCTTAGTGTCAAAAGGGGGATATGTAGAAGCTGGACTTTATAATGTATAATTTGATTTCATCCTGCCAGCCACCCTTTTTGAATAGCAGAAAGAAATGACCCTCTGGAACTGTAAGATTCTGTTTTCCCATATGCATTACAAATTGGGCCCTCTCTAACTCTTTGTTTTAAGATTTAGGTAGTAAGAGACAGGATTCTCTATTGTGTCTATGTTAAGTAAATTAAAGAAACATTGAAGGCCTGGGTCTCAGTGTAAATTGTCTTGGTTATTAATTGTAAAACTTAGCAAGGTTTAATTTGCAATGCCTTTTTGCTCGATATAAAATACTACTGTTTGTATTCTCAATCTGTTTGTGTGAATGAGGAATGAATGCATCAGGAAAAGATAAGGTGTGAAGGCCATTGTTATAGCCAGAGTCAAGGAAAGAACCAAAAAGACTTAAAGAGTATCAAAGAATCATCAGGCACTGCTTACTACCCAGACGGCTGTTAAACTGTCTGGAATCCGCAGCATGAATACATGCTTTGCCGTGTAAGAATGCACCACCCCCAGCGAACCAATCATCACCTCAGGACCATGCAGAGTCAATTTTGACTCCAGAAGATGACGTAGAGGAACAGCCTGCAATACCTTACAATCTATGTTCTCGTAAGGGTTGCCAGAAGCAGACGACTACCTAAAGCAAGGCCCAAGAAAAAGCAGTAGTGAGCCTAGCGCCTGCTGCCTGGTGGACATAAAACTGTGACTACAGTTCCCTCAGTTGAGGTTGTCAGAACCAGAAGGGCCCTGCCTCCAACATGCACCTCTGGTGGTGCCTGTTCCTCGGCTGTTGGTGTCTGAAGGTCTGGGGAGTCCACAATGACAATTCTTTTATCCAGCAGCAAGTGTGGATAGCTCAGACCCTTAATATTTCTAAATGCTGGGTCTGCAGCCACATCCCAGCCCACTCTCAAACTGATGTTCCTGTCCTGGCTATCCCACTCAATTCCCCAGACCTCACTGGAGGACCTTGTCCGTTTAACACAATATGGAACAGTAATGACACCTGGGAAGAGACTATTGGCAGTTCCTTTAACCCACTTGGGGAGTAATACACCAGGCAAAAAGGCTCCTGAGGTTAAAAGAAGTAGTTAAAATAATGGCAAATAAAACTGAAGAAAGTTTAAGAGCCCTGGCCAAAGAAACAGGGGCGATCCGACAGGTGGTCCTCCAAAACCGTCAGGCATTGTACATAGTGCTGGCGGCCAAAGGAGGGACCTGTGCTCTCATTGGAAAACAATGTTGTGTGTTTATACCTGACGATACCAATGAGGTAATAGATCACGCTAGCCACTTAGAACAAATTGCATATCTTCCCCATGAAGAGCCAAGTTCTTTATGGAAGTGGCTAAGTATTCTCTGGCATAGGAAACTGGTTGTTTCAGGGAGCCCTGACTATCCTGTTTGGAATCCTAATAATTTTTGTATGTTTTCAGTTAGTCTCCTGTTGTACCCAAAATTGTGTAAGGCATGCCACTCAGGTGACTGCCCCAGAACAGAGTGCTAATATGATGATTTTGAATATTGCTGATGAACAAAGAGATAAAGAACGGTTAATATGTGGAACCCAGTAAAATTTTGGTCATGGCGTGAGCTTGACCAAAAGGAGGGATTGTGAAAGTAGAATGAATTATATTGTAAAAATAAGAATGGATTAAAGAAATGTTGTATGTACCTTTAAGCAGAAATACGAAATGTTGAAATACAGGTGCCAGGAAAAGAAACATTAGGCATAAACAATGGTGCTAATGGCGAAACATTAACAGAAGATGGGTAATAGTTAGTATATGCATGCCTAGCCCAGGTAAACTTATCTGATTCTGCTTCCTTTGTTATCTTGTTAAGTTCTCACCCTTTTATCTGTATAAATAAGATAGTTTGTGTCTTGCATGGTGCTCACATTATCTGGGTGTTATTAGCAGAGCGCTGTGCTAATAAAACAGAGTGGTCTGACAAACTGTGAGTCCTGAGTCTAACTTTGACAGTGCAATTGTAGCTGCTGCGTGAAATATCCGGGGACTGCATGCTTCTAGGCACACTTGCTGAATTTCAGACACAGGCTTCTAAAAAAAATCCACCTTTCACATTGAATAATTTAATATTAGATAGATTCAGATGAACATGGCCCTGACCCTCCAACCCACAGACAACCTGCGACACGTTATTGAACAAACACATGGGCGGACTGTGATTTCGGCTGGATAAAGAGCTGGGTTCAATACTTGAGTGAGGAAGGATTTATTGGGCAACAGGTCCCTGTTGCAATTTGCAAACAAGGGGGAACATGAGAAAGGGAAACCTATGGGGATTTTCAGTGAAAGGCAGGGCCTTAGTACCAGGGGCTAGAAGCTGCTGTTACTGTGCTCAGAGTAAAGCTGGAAGAACCCCGTTAGCTTTCAGAGGAGTAGCCATGTTAGCCTGTATCAGCAAAAACAACTAGGAGTCCTTGTGGCACCTAAGAAACTAAAAAATTTATTTGGGCATAAGCTTTTGTGGGGTATAACCCATTTCATCAGATGCATCGAAAGCTTATGCCCAAATAAATGTGCTAGTCTGTAAGATGCCACAACGACTCCCATTAGCTTTGCTGCATGCTTCTGATTTGCATACCAATTTATTTTGCATATTGGTTTATTGGCATGTCATACCACTGTGTTTAACTGCATGCCCCAGTATTTGCAGATGGGATTATTTGCATGCCAGTTTGCTAGCATCTGGACAGCCTTACAGCTCACCCGCTGTCTTAGCTGTGTCAGTTGGGAAACACACAACATCTCCTGCTACTTCAGAGGTGGGCAAACTATGGCCCGTGGGCCACATCTGGCCCGCAGTACCCTTCTGACCAGCCCTTGAGTTCCCAGTCGGGGAGGCTAGCTCCCTGCCCCTCCCCTGCTATCCCTCCTCCCCCGCAGCCTCAGCTCACTGTGCTGCCAGCGCTCTTGGCGTTGGGGCTGCGAGCTCCTGTAAGGCGGCGCAGCTGCAAGAGCTGCCGGCCTGCCTCGGTGCTGTAGACTGCGTGGTGGTGTGGTTGGCTCTGGCCGGGTGGCGCGACTGCCAGTCCTGGTGCTCTGAGTGGCATGGTGAGGGAGCTGGGGGTTGGATAAAGGGCAGGGGGTCCCAGGGGGCAGTCAGAGGACAAGAAGCAGGGAGCGGTTGGATGGGGTGGAGGTTCTGGGGGGTGGTCAGTCAGGGGATGGGGAACAGGGGGGGTTGGATAGGCCTGGGAGTGCCAGGGGGCCTATCAGGGGGAAGGGGTGTGGATAGGGGTCAGGGCAGTCACGGAACAGAGAGCATGGGGGATTGGATGGGGGAGAGGTCCCAGGGGGGGCAGTTAGGGATGGGGGGGTCCTGGGAGGGGGATCAGGGGAGAAGGAGCAGGGGGGTTGGATGGGTGGGTGATTCTGAGCAGGGTGGGAAGTGGGAGGAGGTGGATAGGGGGCAGGGGCAAGGCTGCTTGGGGAGGCCCGGCCCTCCATACAGTTTCGGAACCCTGATGTGGCCCTCATGCCAAAAAGTTTTCCCATCCCTGTGCTACTTGGTCTAACCTTAGCAATGAGTAATGAGCAAGTGATTGTAGTAGTCCGGGGGGTCAGCCACTAGAGAGTGACATGACCACACCCGCTATGTACTACATCCTTATTTGTAAGAGTGCCATGGACTGAGAAGAGAATTGACAGGCAGGAGTTCCCCTGATCCTGTCTTTATGTGGCTAGTGGCTTAATAGCAATTGGTAGGAACTTTGGAGTCTGCTTACTCCTCTGTCTTCCTCCCAGGGCAGTGACCATGTTTGTAAAGGGCACTGAACATGCAAAGTGTCTTCCATGCTATATGGGTGAAAAGGAAATTAAGAAATACTCCAAATCGAGAACCAGGAGTACTTACTCTCATTTCCCAACTCTAGCCACTAGTCCCCATTCCCCTCCCAATGCTGGGGATAGAACCCAGCAGTTCTGAGTCCCAGTATACACATGACTCTAACCACAAGAACCCACTCACCTAACAGTGCTGGGGATAAAATGCAGGAGTTCTGAGTAACAGGATACACATCTCTCTAACCACTAGATGCCACTCTCCTCCCAGATCTGGGACTACAACCCAGGAGTTCTGCGTAACAGTAGACACACCGCTCTCACTACTAGCCCCATTCTCCTCCCAGTGCTGGGGATAGAACCGAGGAGTCCTAAATCCCAGCGTACAAACCGTTCTAACCACTAGAAACCGCTCTCCTCTCAGTGCTGGGGATAGAACCCAGAAGTCTCAGGATGCACACTGCTCTAACCACTAGACAAGCAGCCTCGTCCTGCGCCATTTCCCGCAGCTCCCATTGGGCTGGAGCGATGAACTGCTGCCAGTGGGAGCCGTGATCACCCGAATCTGCGGACACGGCAGGTAAACAAACTGGTCCCGCCCGCCAGGGGCTTTTCCTGAACAAGCAGTGGCCCAAGTTTGAGAACCACTGCACCAGACCACACTTGCCTCTCAGTGCTGAAGATAGAACCCAGGAGTTCTGAGTTCCAGTATACACAGCTCTCTAAGCACTAAACCTATTCTCCTCCCAGTGCTAGGGATAGAACCCAGGAGTTTTGAGTCCCAGTATATAAACCACTCTAACCATTACACCCCATTCTTCTCCCAGGGTTGGAGATAAAAAACAGCAGTTCTAAGTCCCAGCTGAAGGTCGGGGTCTGCAAGGATTCTAAAAATTAATACTGGCCACTCCAGGCTTGTATTAAACTTCCAAGGTTACAGGTTTTCTCTGACCTTGGATTGGTAGATGTTGCCACCACCCAAGTGCAGAACCCCTTTAAGAGACCAGGAAGGAGCACTTGGGAATTCCTTCCTGTGGGGTACCCTCAAGCCCTTTCACCCCCCCTCTGGGGGTGAACTGATAAATTTTAAAAAATCAGCTATTGCACTAGCTAATTAAACAACATGCACAAACCTCTTAAGACACAACAAAATTAATTCTGTTCTTAAAAAAGGTAAATTTTATTTTTTTTTAAAAGGGTGAAAATACATCTGGGAGCTCAGGCTATTGCTAGATTTTAAAAGAGCAACTACAAGGATTAAGCACCAAGAATAGCTTTCTTGAGCTCCAGCTTAAAGGATACAAGCAAAACAAAAGCACCGGGGTTAGCACAGAGGAATCCACAAGCCATAAAGAAATAAAAAAGATAAACCTAATCATGTCTCCCTAGACATTTCCTGGTCTACTTACATATCTGGGGTTTTACATGAATAGTTTCTAGGTATGATACTGATGATTTTTCATACCTGGCCCAAGCTTCTTACAGCATAGCTCTGCCCTGGCTGCCTCTTCCCAGGAGAACAACAACAGAACAGACAAAAGGGGAGTCCTTCCAATTTTAAAAAGTTCTAGCCTTCCCATTGGCTCTCTTGGCCAGGTGCCCACTCACTTCCTTTTACCTATGCAGAGCAGTGAGACTTATTAACCCTTTACAGGTAGAGCAGTTAGAGAACAGCTACAACGAGAGATTTTATAGCTACTGGCTGTCCATAAAAGGGAGCTACCCCCACCCCTCTTCATTTATCACAACACCACTCTAACCATGAGACCCCACTCTCCTCTCAGTGCTGGAGATAGAACCCAGGAGTCCTGAGTCCCAGTATACACTCCGCTCTAACCACTAGACAACTCCCCTGCCAGAGCTGGAACAGAACCCAGGAATCCTGATGCCCAGCCCTTTTGCTCCAACCTACCTCACTCCCTACCCATTTAACATACAGAAGAGGCAACTGCTGAGTTTTCTTTTCCTGGGGTTTCCTAAGAGGCCGGCGTGCCCCGCACCTCATGTCCACAGAGATTACAAGGAAATTCCAACATGTTGCTACACTGAAAGGTACAAGGCACTTCCCCCACTCACCCTCCCATTCCTTAATCCATGTCCGCTCTGGCGTTGCCAGTTCCTGTCAACCCCGCACAATCCTTGATTTCTTCACTGTTTAACCAGGATTGATGGGAAATAGAGGAATTTTTACTCTCAAACGTATTCAGAGATTTCTCCAAATCTGAGGTTCATTGCTTTGGTGAGGAGGATTCTGGGAACCTGTGAGTAGATGGCACCCCCAGCCTGTCCAAACACATTACACATGGCCAATTTCACTCTCTTCCTGGAAGTTGGCTTCATTAGCAAACTAATAACCATATACACCTCTACCCCAATACAACACGACCTGATATAACACAAATTCGGATATAATGTGGTAAAGCAGCGCTCTGGAGGACGGGGCTGCGCACTCCACCGGATCAACGCGTCAGCGTGTCTGGCTCCGACACACTGCTCTGAATGGCGTGTTATGGCTGCCAGGCCGGGGCCAAGGGCTTGGATAAGGGGCAGATGGTCTTGGGGGGGGGGGGGGGTCGGGGACAGGGAGCAGGGGGGGTTGGATGGTTTGGAGATTCTGGGGGTCAGGGGATGGGAAACAGGGGCATTGGATAGGGTGTGGGAGTTCTGGGGGTGATTAGGGGCTGGGGGTCTCTGGAGGGGGTAGTCAGGGGACAAGGAGCCGGGGGGGGGTTGGATGGGTTGGGGGTTCCGAGGGGGTCAGTCAGGGGGCGGGAAGTAGGTGGGGGTTGGACGAGGGCCGGGCCAGGCTGTTTGGCGAGGCAAAAGCAAGTTCAATATAACACGATATCACCTATAACGAGGTAAGATATTTTGGCTCCCGAGGACAGCGTTATCTCGGGGTAGAGGTGTACCAGGCTTCCCAGGGCAGTTTCCTTTCCCCATGGTTGGCTGTTTCTCAGGTTCCCTGGTAGGATCGCTGTGTCCTGGGGCGTGCTGACAATGGGCTCTGCGGATGCTGAGCCCCTGTGAAACTCAGGCCTTCATAGCTCACACTGGGAACCCCCAAAAAAGGAGGCATTCAGAATTAAAGGCTGCTTTTGCTATTTTGGTTCTGAGCATCTTGGCTAATGTCACACAGGAAGCCCATGACAGGAACAGAACCAGGTGTCCTGCCCGCCCCCTTCTTCTGTAACCATTAAACCATACTCCCCTAGCGAGGAGTAGATTAGAACCCAGAGCCCTGACCACTCAATCCTATTCTTTAACCCATAGATCACAGTCCCTTCTTTAAACTAGGAGTAGAACCCGGAAGTCCTGAGCCCTAGTTCCCTTCTCTAACCATTAGATAACCCTCCCCTCCCTCAGCTAGGAATAGACCACAGGCCACTTCTACCCACTCAATCCCACTCTCCCACCGGAGCTGGAAATAGAACCCAGGAGTCCTGACTCCTTAGTTTTGTGTCTTAACCACAAGATCATCTTTCTTCTCCTTCCTGGTTCTTCCTTGATGTAGAAGGTAAAGGAGACCTTATGGCACAGACAGGTTTCTCTTGGCAAGTATGATCTCTGCGGATTGTACAGAGCACAATTGTCCCATCCTGCCTCTGTCCCAGCATCTCTAAGCCCTAACTCTGCTCCCTCCCCTTCACTGCATTGCCAGGGAACCGACAGGATGTGCAGGTTGTTCAGGGGGTTGTCGTTTGGCTGAATGTCATTAAAAAGGTTCATTTCCCCACCAAGTGTCTGAAAGTCATTCCAGAATGGGGGGAGAGTGTTCCAGACCTCCCAACAGCCCTGGGGTTCATGGGACTGTCCCACTTTGACACCCCCCCCAAACCTCCTGGTCTGGTTGGAGTGAACATTTCCTGCATTCTGGGTCGCCCAGAGGGGAGGGTCTAAAGGGGCTGTTTGCCTTGGGCTGCCAGTTTGAGGGGTCCCCCAAACTCTGTGGCACTGTGACCTGGTGCACGGGTTTGCAATGCTGCTCGGGTCTGGCCTGCCCACCCCTCTGATGCCACCTATGAAGGGGTGGGTGAGCCAAACGTGAGTGGCATTGTGAGCCCGGGTGCTAGGCTTCAACGCCACTCACATTTGGCCCGTCCACCTCTGTCCGAAGAGGGCAAGTTGGGGGCCTGCAGTTTTTAAGCGCCCAACTTGACGTGCTTTCAAGGCCTGATTTTCAGAGGGGCGGGTGCTCTAAAACCCAAGACCCCTTATAAAGTTGCTGAGTCACTGCAGAAAAGTCTGGTCTTGGACACCAAGCATTCAAAAGAGGAGTCAGGCCCCCAAAATCACTGGATTGGTTGGACACTCACATGATTTTTATAAACACAACAAACTGGGGGTTCTTTTTATTTATCTTTGGGTTTCTGGGCCTTTTAGGGTCCTGCTCAGGCTGCGTTTTCAAGCTTTCGTCCCCAATCAGCAGTGCTAGAAACTTGCATTTGATGTCAACAAAAACCGAGATCCTCACCATTCACAGGACTCGGGGAAGCTGGTTGTTCAAGGGAAACACCAAATCTTGCAAGACTTGCAGTCAAATCATGAGAGTTGGCAACACTGGTCACATGCTCTCAGTTTTCACTCTGCATTTGGGATTGGGCTTGTGGGTGGCTGGCCTGTGAAGGCCTAGAGGCCTGGGGCCAGTCAACCCTAATTACTAAGGTAGCTCACCTGAGCAGGGGTCAGCTGATTTCCCTATCAAGAGCTTAGAGCAGCAGGAATGTGGAGAGAGGGGCATTTCTAGGGAGATGGAGCCTTTTATTCTATTTAATGTTAATCCTACTTCAGTGGGATCAGCTCTGTCGGCTACAATCTCAAGTTCAACAGAGTTATCTCTGTTTGTTCTGGATCAAGAGTTCATAGGAACAGGTAAATAACACCGACAATTACAAGAGCGTCTATCTTTTAGTAGTTTTATAGCTTTGTTGGTAACGTTAATAAATGTCACAGCATATACAATTTCTAGAGATAAGTACCATGTACCAGTTATACCTACCGACATACTTACATCCTCCTGGATGGTGTTAGAGTCTGTTGGCCGGTTTATGGATGGATCAATACAGGTGTGGTTCCTTCAGGTGTTTCCCATCGGAAGCTCAATTTTCCTGCTCTGGACACCCCTTCCTCTTCTGTGAGTCTGTCTATACCTACATCTGCGCATGTACATGGAAGTGTCACCCCGCTCTTTCCTCCTGGTCTGTGTCCCCTGGAAACACAAGGGACTGTTATCTCAAAGGGGATCCACGATAACTCTGAATGTGGAAAGTGCTGTAGGTGTTGGCATAGAAACAAGCTCCTGTTTCTCAAAAGAGCAGATACGCCCTCTGCGGTGGCCTGGTGCAGATCTCCTCCCCTCTCCCCGGCGTGGGGCACAATAAATCGAACTGACAAGAGAGAAGGTTCAGAACAAAGAGGTAAATGTCTGAGGGGAGAGAATTACACAGATCGCGAAGGGGTAAATGTAAATGACTCGGAGCTAAATAACAAACCAGCCCAGTGATGCAGCAGCTTCTGCCCTGCCAGCGTGAGGCTCAGGCCCAAGAATGAAACTAAACCCACCTGGCGTTCAGGAAATCTGACCCCCAACGTGGAAACCCCCATTGCTTTCTCACTCCATTCCCAGCCCTGGTGTGGCGGGGTGACGTCCAGGACCTCTACTCTGCCGGTCATTGAAACCCTGGGAGGAGGAGCACTGGGGAGTCCCTCGGTGGACGTCAGGGCGGAAGACGTGGACCAGGAACCCGCTGGATGGTGACGTTCCCCAGGCGCAGGACAGGTGAGAGGGTAACGTGTCGTCTTCTTTCCCTTTCACTCCGGGCACGAATGGTGATCTTCCCTGACGCACGAGTGCCAAGGAGCCCTGACACCGCACACACGGTCGCTGTGATGGACGGTCCCATCAGCCTGTGACCCCAGCTCTTTTACAGACTCTACGACGGGAAAACATGGTACGATCCGCAAAAAGGCGGGAAACAGGCTGAGGTGATGGAACCTTGGGGAGCGCCCAGTGGCGGGAAAAACCAGTTCAGACTAGTTTTATCCAGACCGGGCTGACAGTGAACAGAAGGTCACAAGATGGAGTCACAAGATGACAGTTTTCAGACTCCATCTTGGATTGCCACTGTGTCCTTAAAATCACTGATCATTGGGTCTGATACCCACTGTAAGCGGGCGGTACTCACCCCTGCGGCGCCTCCTGCTGGTTGCTCTCCAACTTAGCTCTGTCCAGTCCCGGAGCGCCCTCTGCAGGCCGGTGGTCCCCCTGTTCATAGGCCCCCGTGTCCCTCCCTGGACCCGGTGCCCTTCTACATGGGGTGCTGCCCCCTGCAGTAACCCCTTTCTTTCTGGGTCTCCCTTCCACTCTCAGGGAACCCTCACCCGCTATCCCTACCTTGCCTCAGTATTTGGCTACTGCTCAGTCATGGTCTAGCCCCACGCTCTGGGACAGACTGCAGTGTTAGCCTACTCATCATTGGCAAGGAGGGTTTGGACCTGCTGCTTTGTCCTACCCCCGGGCTGCCCCTTGCAACCCACGGTACCTATTGGCCCACTGCTAGGCCGCAGCCTGGGGCTTTTCAGGCCAGAGCTCCCCGGCTCCTCAGGCCTTCCCCAGCCTTGCTGCACTCAGGTATCTTGCTCTAGTTTCTAGCAGCCAGGCCCATCTCCCTCTGGAGGCAGAGAGAGACTCTCTGGGCTCCTGGCTTCCCTGGCCTTTTATAAGGCCCTGCTCCTCAGTTTGGGGCGTGGCCCCCAGCTGCAGCCACTTCCCCAATCTGCTCAGCCAAAAAGCCCCTTCCCAGGGCTGTTTTTAACCCCTTTAGGGCCGGAGCAGGGTCCACCCTGCTACACACCCCCCACCTCAAGAACCCCTCCACCGGGGGTAGGCGGGGTGCTCTACCGGCCCAGCTTTCTCCTCAGCTGGGCTCGCAGGGAATCCCTCTCGTGCCGCAGGCTCTCCAGTGTTTGGAGCAGTCTGCTGGCTTCTTCCATTGTCTGGGTTCCCACCGTAGACCTCCCTAGTCCTACGTGGGTCCCCTCTTCCATTTGTGTTCCCACATTGGCCCTCTTGGCCCTTGTGTGGGTTCCCTGTTTAAGGTGAGGCCTCTCTGCCCCAGCCCCCTTGTCTCTGGGGGCCTCAGCCTTCACCACCCCTTCCCTGGGGCTGGTCTCAGACTGAGCCTTGGTTTCAGGCACTCCCCCTTTCTGTCTCAGGGGGCAATGCCTCTTTAGGTGGCCCTTAGTGTGGCAGTGGAAGCACCGTCTGCGCCTTCCCCCTGCCACGGCCCCAGTCCTGGTTGTGTGGGCCCTAGCCCTTTCTTCTGGGCCGGCCCGGGCCTTGGGGGATCTATGAGGGCACTCCCTCTTTAGGTGTCCCTGCTCCCCACAGGCCCAACAAGTTTGGAGCCCCCCTGTTAAGTTCACAGGGGGCACTCGAGTCTTGTCTGGGTGAGGCCTCTCTGCCCCAACCCAGTAGGGGCACACTCTTCTTAAGTGTCCCCTTCGCCCACAGGCGAAACAGTCTTTAGGCCCTGGCACTGGCTTCCAGCCCAAAGTGCCTGGCCCCTGTTGAAGTCCGTGTGCCCGCCCCCGCAGCAGCTGAAGCAGCCGTGCTTGCTGCTCGGCAAGCCGGGCCACACAGGCTCTCCAGTAATAGTCTCTTTTCATTTTCTTCTCCACCATTTTAGCTCAGTCTTCTTCTGGGCAACTGTCCCACAGTCCTTGCCCTGGCCCTTTGTATCAGGGGCGGTTCTAAAGGTCCTTGGTCAGGTACCACTGTAAGCGGGCGGTACTCACCCCTGCGGCGCCTCCTGCTGGTTGCTCTCCAACTTAGCTCTGTCCAGTCCCGGAGCGCCCGCTGCAGGCCGGTGGTCCCCCTGTTCATAGGCCCCCGTGTCCCTCCCTGGACCCGGTGCCCTTCTACATGGGGTGCTGCCCCCTGCAGTAACCCCTTTCTTTCTGGGTCTCCCTTCCACTCTCAGGGAACCCTCACCCGCTATCCCTACCTTGCCTCAGTATTTGGCTACTGCTCAGTCATGGTCTAGCCCCACGCTCTGGGACAGACTGCAGTGTTAGCCTACTCATCATTGGCAAGGAGGGTTTGGACCTGCTGCTTTGTCCTACCCCCGGGCTGCCCCTTGCAACCCACGGTACCTATTGGCCCACTGCTAGGCCGCAGCCTGGGGCTTTTCAGGCCGGAGCTCCCCGGCTCCTCAGGCCTTCCCCAGCCTTGCTGCACTCAGGTATCTTGCTCTAGTTTCTAGCAGCCAGGCCCATCTCCCTCTGGAGGCAGAGAGAGACTCTCTGGGCTCCTGGCTTCCCTGGCCTTTTATAAGGCCCTGCTCCTCAGTTTGGTGCGTGGCCCCCAGCTGCAGCCACTTCCCCAATCTGCTCAGCCAAAAAGCCCCTTCCCAGGGCTGTTTTTAACCCCTTTAGGGCCGGAGCAGGGTCCACCCTGCTACACTCACACATAATTTAATAAACCACATGGAATGAACCAGAGAACAATATAACAGTCCATACCCAACAGGACCCTGAATTCTATAGGCTGTGTAGGTTCTCATTAACGTTGGCGTACCACCTTTATCTTGTGGTTAAGGCACGTGTTAGAGACGATATCTGTTGTTACAGCATTTTATTATTTAAATTTAAGACCTTATACTTTCACAATATTACCAAATTCTTGCAGTCCTCAATCTACAGGTTCTTGCATTTCAGCTTGTCTTACTCATGTCTACTACATAGTTCCTCTAAATACTGATCAATCTTATACTTTTATAATCCTACAAATCAACTCCGGTGAATTTACAATGATTATATATATTATATAATATACTGATTAATCATATCACACAATAAATGGATACTAAATTAAAATAATTGGCTACAGAGACTAGCACAGAAACTGCAGGGTGTGAGTAGACTCCAGTGGAGCCACCTGGGACTTGGGGAGTGGGATAACAGGCAGGAAAAGTCTGGGAGTGACCTGATAAAGAGGTGCGCATGGATGCACTTGAGGAAGGACTGGCAAACTTTATTTTGAAATATTTGTTAATTTAATAAACCCAACCCTGAGATGGGCTGTGAAAGGGCTTGTGAGTTATTGCAAAAGCCCCTCAAAAGGGGGAAACTTAGGCAAGGGGCTGCCTGCTGGGGTGCGTGGGAGGAGGCCGCCCCACAACAGGGCTGTTGCAATGGGTCAATTCTAGGCACTGAATGTTTGCAAGGCGGAAAGAAGGTGACCAGAGTTTGGTGTCACCAGGCTGGGATACAGCACCAGCTGCCCCTAAACTACCCCTGAAATTGACAAGAAATCCAAAACTGAAGCTGAGGTAAACAGCCCTAATACTCAGGCCCTGATCCTGCAAACACTCATGTGCTTAACTTTCCAACTCTGACCTGTCCCTCCCCCAGGTTTACGTTGCTCTCCGGGGCAGGGACTGTCTCTTTGTTATACGGGTGTACAGCACCTACAACCAGGTACCTCCCATTTTTTATCAGGGCCTGTACGTGCTCCTGTGATACACATAATAAATAAGCAGACTGTAAGATCTTTGGGGCAGGGACTTTTTGGTTTTTGTTCGTACAGGGCCTAGCACAATGAAGGGAGGCAGCTCCTATGTGCCACTGTAATATACCTAATAAATAATCTGAATTTGCAGATTGCTGCAATGTGACACTAGCTTCTCCCGTTGCAAAAAAAGAAAGAAGATACATTGCAGCCCCTTTCTTGCCTGTGAACGTAACTAAAACAGCTCTGACAAACAGGCTAGACATAAAAATACAGACAAAAAGAATGAACAAGAAAAGCAAAACATATAGGCAAAAAAAAATTATAAAAACACAAGAGATGCAAATTGTCTGATTTATTTGAATAATTAAGGCAGGAGACAAAGGTCTCCTGGGTTCTGCTTCTCAGTGTGGGAAGGTATGTCCATGTACATGGGAAGTTTATTGGTTGAAACAGGGAACTAGGGGTCTGGACTCCTGGGTTCTATACTCAGAACAGCGAGGGAATATTGTCCAGCGTTTAGAGCAGAGAACCCAGGAGTCCTACTTCCTAGCCTGATTCTCAGAACAGCGAGCAAATATTTTACAGAGTTTAAAGCACAAAAGACCAGGAGTCTGGACTCCTGGGTTCTACCACTCCTAGGTCTATCACTGCCCTGTTGTGGGTGAGTCACATGAGTATTCTGTGCCTCAGTTTACTCACCTGGGAAAAGTGTATAATCCTTCTCTCTCAGTGGAGCTTCATAGCTGTGCACTTGTTTCACTCCCGTTGTTACTCCAAGAATTTATTTATCCCTGTGGTATCTGGGCACGGCACAAAGATTAACTGCAGACATTTCAGATCTCAATAAGAGATCAGAGCGCTTCATCCCCTCCCACTGTATGAGCTGACTAGGAAACCGGGGTTGAATCGGATGTGAAAGGACTGTACTCTTGCAGCTTCGTCTGAAAGGGACAGGAACATATAGGGGACAAACTCCAGATAAATCTCTGTGGATATCTCTGGGAAGGAAGCTGGCAGCTTTTTACTGACTCTAAAAAACAGCTGTTTAGGACAGGAAGTGAAGATGAATTCCCTATGCAAAAGGAACTGCAGGGGGAAGTGAGGGAGATAAAATTGTACCAAAGTGGACACTGGAGTAAACATCCGGACTCTTGTCATAGTGGCACAGTATCTGTAAATACTACAGCTTGGCCAGGCCCCCTGATTTCCACCTTCTTGCTCAAGCCTGACATCCTTAGCAGCACAGCGCCCCCTCGAGGAAAAAACCTGCTATTGAGTCACCTCCACTGCTTCCTACCACCATGCTGGGACAGTGGGGTCAGCGCTGACTGCAAGGAGCACCCACTATTGAGCGGAGCTGCAAATGGTGGCGGAACTGGTGTGAGGGCAGAGTGGGGCTGGGTCGTGCTCCCTCTCAGCCCCAGGTGGTGGGTGGGGCTGGGTGGGGCTCCCTGCCATGCGCCCCCCCCCATCGAATGTTCCTCCACACACTCCTAGCGGGGGTTGTCCCACAGTTTGGGGACCACTGCTCTAATGAGCATTTAACACAGTAGTTCTCCACCCGTGGGCTAAACATGGGTGGTAGCGGGGATCAGCCATATGTTCTTGGCAGGTTCCATGAGTGCAGAGGTAATCAGGAGGGCAATCTGGGCATGGACGTGTGGAGTATGTCCAGGAGAGTCTTCCTCTAAGGTGATCTGGAACATTACAGCAATTTGTTTGATGAGATCCTGGAAGTTCCTGCGATCATCCCCAGCAGTGGGTGGAGGGGGCATAACATTCTCCTCTGGCGAGAAGGAGTTACAGGTAGCAGGAGCTGCCTCCTGATCTAAGATTACTTCCGCCTCCTCAGAATTCTGTTCGGCAGGGGCATCTGGTGGCATTGTGCATTTTGGTGGAGAGGGTCTGTTGCGCTCCATGGTACCAGCCGGGACAGGGCTGAGAAAAGGGACTGTCCCGGCCAAAACGGGTTGTGTGGTCACTCTAGGCACACATAGGTATAGAAGATTCACTCTCAAATATCCATCCATGCGTATCTAGCCACCCATTCATACTTGTCCATCCTAATCTAATTTAAGGTGTTTCTCATGCATCCATGATCCTAGCAGCTTGTTACTTATAAAGCTATATTGCAGACCACGTAAAGATTGGTAAAAACTCACACAGCAGGCCAGGGTAAGAAATCAGCCTTTTATATATATATAGAAACAATAAGAAGAAAAGAGAGTGAAACCCCCAAAGAGGACAGGGCTAGTGGCGAGTGTCAGCAGCATTGGGACTCTGAGTGGAGATGTCTCCACCTGAGTGTTATGCTCCATCTCAGCTCAAACTGTCCCATTGGGGCTGCTGGGAAAACTGGGTCCAAGTTTAGGTTGGGCAGCCAATTATGGTCATGGCTTCAGAGAACTCAAGGAATTCCTGGCAGAGTTTCTGGAAATCCGGCTTCTGGCATTCGTCCTCGTTGGGCCACTTCTCGATCCAGGTGTCCTTGCCAATGATGTAGGATAGCCTGGGACAGACAGGCAGGAGGGTGAGCAATGAAGCACAAAATTTGTCCAACTTGTTTGCTCAGTTCCTTAAGGGCATCCGGGTTTGCCTAAGGGCATGGGCAGTGGGTATGGCAGGCCTGGGGAGGCTGAGTGTCCTCAAACAGCCAGGTGTGGCCACACTCATGCTCTGCCCTGAGCTTCCCGCTGCGTCCCCCTGGTCACAGTCCATGCAGGCTGCTCCTCTTCCCCAAGGGGGCTGGGGCTAGCACAGGCTGGCCTGCAGCTCGGGACTTGAGGCGGTTGGGTGCCTCCGGTGCTGGGGCCTCCCAGCACTGGGGCTTCCTGGTGCTGCGGGGCTTGAGGCGCTGGGGCCGCAGCACACGACGCTCCTGGGCAGGGGGCACTGGGGCTGCAGCACCTGGTGCTCCGGGGCTGGGGATGCTGGGGCTGCGGCACCCAAGGCTTCAGCGCTGGGAGCACTATGGTTGGCCGGCCAGAGTGGCCCGGGGCTGGGGCAGGAGGGCTGGCAGCCATGGTGGCAGGCTGGGGGCTCCAGTAGGAGGGAGGGATAGCCTGGTGGTTTGAGCATTGGCCTGCTAAACCCCAGGTTAGGAGCTCAATCCTTGAGGGAACCATTTAGGGATCTGGAGCTAAAATCTGTTTTGGGATTGGTCCTGCTTTAAGCAGTGGATTGGACTAAATGACCTCCTGAGGTCCCTTCCAACCCTGATATTCTATGAGGGGCAGAGGACGGGCAGGGCTGGGGTCTAGCCTTCCCAAACAGGCGGCTCACACTCCACCTGTGCCTAAGGGCCACATCTGACTTGCAGAGAAACAGTGGGTTGCCTCCCGTCTCATAGGTCCAGAGAGACTACAGATCCCAGCATGCAATGCTCCAGATACAGCATGAGGATGGAACTTTCAGCCTCTGTGAGCTGCATCTTTGTTGCTGATGCTCATTTTTAGGTGCAGTTTATACCCTAATTAATTATATTTCCACCCAATTTAAACCTAAGTGATATAACTGTGGCTGGATGCAGGGACCATGAAATTGCACTGTCAATGTGATTTGCGCTGGTGAAATAGTTGGGTAGCCCCTGTGAGGAATGGTGGTCCAGGGTTAGACTACGAGGCAAACCTGGATTCAATTCCCAGCAACTCCAGAAACTTCCTTTTGGTACTTTGGAGAGATCACTTAAGTCCAGTCAGTGAGAGTTAGGTGCCTCAATACCGCTGAGGACCTAGACCTTAGGCTGTCTGTGCCTCAGTTTACCCATCCGTTAAATGAGGGTAATAACGCTGCCCTGCCTCCCGTAGTGAGAATAAATACATTCGATATTGTGAGGCTCTCAGAAAGTACAGTAATGGGGGCCTGATAGGTACCTAAAATAGATAGGGTAATTAGTTAAGGGCGTGTCTGCTTGAAACTGACTAACGAAGGGTAACCACAGGAGGCTACTTACTCAGCTTTCCTGGACCACAAGTCGGTGCTGACTCCCCAGATCAAGTAGTCTTTGTTACGCTCCAGCCTCAGAGACTCCCTGCATTTTGTGTGGCTGATGAATTGGCGTGTTTTTCCTTGTGGATTTTCATCAGTTCCTGGGAAAGGGGGAGAGGGTGAAAAAAGATGCCACACATAAGAGCAGAGTGAGGAGGAGATAAAACGGGGTGGAGATGGATGAAAACAAAAGGAACAGAGAAGAGGAGACTCCTAGGTGTTCTCTTGAGGTTTCAGTACAAATTCAGCTCCAGTATGACTGCTACGATAACCAATCACTGAAGCTCCAGCAGTCATTAGAAACAGGAAGGACCGTCTTGTGGTTGTGGCAATGGGCTGGGCCTGAAGAAGTCAGGCCTCAGCTCCTGTTTCTGCCACAGACTCCTGGTGTGACCTTGCACAAGTCACTCGATCTCCCTGGGACTCAATTCCCCACCTGTGAAATGGGGCTAATAAATCCACCGAGTGTCGATTTAGATTGTAACCTCATCAAGGCAGGGATTGTATCTGGATATGTCCAGTGCTTAGCACAAGGGGCCCCTAATCGCAGGTAATAAAAATAATTAGAACAGTCATATCAACTCCCAGTAAGTGAAGCCGCTTTGAGCTCAGTTAGATCCCTGCTTTCTTTGCCTTTTTATTGATTTATAAAAGTCAGCATAGAGAAAGAGAGACTCCACCTCCCCTATAGCCATTTGGGCCAATGGCCTCCAAGTCTGGGATCTTGACTCCCACAATGGCCAATGCCAATTGCTTCAGAGGAAGGTTGATAAAACCCATAATGAGACTGGTCAATTGTGCCAGGCTGACCACAGGGAGAGGTTCCCCTCTGTTATTTTGTCTGCCTCTTCGTGGCATGGCTGCCTAGGTGGGTTAAGCAAATTCTTTCTTGTTCCCTTGTGGCGATAGGTTAATGCCCTGGAGCATGAGACTAGATTAGCCTTCGGGCTTTAGCACTTCCTCTGGCTAAGAGAAATAGCTCTTTCGCCGGCCTTTATCCCAAAGGCCATTCAAAGAAATTGCACCCTGATTGTAGAAGGGGAGCTCTTACCTGCTTTAATGATTTCCAAAATTTCCATGGTGTAGTAGTCAGACCCGTCCACTTCTTCACTTCTAACAAGCCTGGTTTTATACACTTTAAAAAAAGGAAGACATACAAAACACCAGTTGAAGGTCTGCAGTATTTTTCAGTAGTGAATTCACTGTGTAACTGACTCCCCAAACAGGCTGTGAGAAAGATGGTGCATGGTGAGGGCAATAGCTGGACACTGGGGTTCATTTCCCTGCTCCACCACGGACTTTCAGCCTGACTTTGGGCAACTCACTTAGTTGCTCCATGCTTCAGTTTTCCCTTTTGTACCATGGGGATAATAGCACTGCCCGGCCTCACAGGAAGTTGTGAGGCTAAACACATTAAAGATTGTGAAGTGCTCAGATACTAGGGAAATTGGGAGCAGATAAATACTTAGGGCTAGACTGAATCTTAAACAGTCATCTGATCGTGTTCATTTCTGGGAGTTTAAGGCCCCATAATCTCATCAGGTTTCTGCCCCAGCAGATCCACATCCCTGAATCAGGCTCAAAGGCAAACTTTACAATCCAAATCGAATTCCGAACCCTGTCTCTGTGCTCTCCTCATGGAAAGAGACTCAGCAGATCCAAATCACAGATTTACCATAATCCACTCCAGGTTTGCAGGCTTCCTCCATTCGCTTGTTCAGGGTGATGGGACCCTCTATCTTCTGCTGCATGAAGCAGCTTTCTATGGGGAAGGAAGATGGGTAGAGAATCACGAAGGGAGACCATAGTTTCAGCTCTGTTATTAGTGACCCATAAGTGCCCACCTATTTGAATCCTGGGTGAGCCGCGCTAACCCACACAGTGACAGGCCCACCTCCTCCGACAAGGGAGCAGCCATGAAGCCAACCACCCTTCACATTATGGGGCGTAGGTGCCGACGCCGTGGGTGCTCTGGGGCTCAAGCACCCATGGAAAAAAAATAGGGCGTTCTCAGCATCCACCAGCCACAGCTGTTTGGCGGCTGGCAGGAGGCATTCGGCGGAGAGCAGGTGGCTAGGGCCTCGGGGGAGGGGGCAGAGCGGGCAAGGAAGTGGCAGAGCGAGGGTGGAGTCTTGGGGGAAGGGACGGAGTGGGAGTGGAGCACCCACCAGGAAAAATAAAAGTCAGTGTCTGGGTTATGGGGCACGGTAAAAGAAGAAACAAGGGATGGAGGGGTAGGTTCCAGGATCCAAATGAGGCGATCCTGAGCAGACAGACTCAGACAGCTCTGCAAAGGAATCAGTAGATGTTGCCCAGAGGAACTCTGCCTGGATGTATGAAATAACCAAGGACCATAAATAGGCCTGGCAATCCCAGCTAACTTCCCTCTCTGCACTGATGGATCTCTGCCTGGGCCAGCGCCAGGAGGAGTCTGGTCACAGGACTTAGTGGAGCTGCAGATGGGGAAACAAAGGTAATGGGAAGGACAGATCCGGAGACTGAGCGCCTCTCTGTATGCCCGGCAGACAGCAGGGCTACAACAAGTTCCCCACTGAACAATGGCCCCACCAATGGGTCTCCACCCTCTTCTAGAGGATCCCTTCCTAAGAGTCAGCAGGGAGTGGAGCCTCCATGGCTCATTCAATACTTGGCCTCTGTGCTGAAACTGACAGCAGGAGGGCTGAGGGGTGCCAGCTGTGGGCATCCTGGAATGAGAGAACCCAGATATTTTAAAGAAGTGCTTTACTTCATGTCACCACCCACCACCCCTAGGCTGGATTCCAACCATTGAAACAGCTGGTTTCACTGAAATTTCAGAACTGGGGGGAGCATCCCTGTCAGAATGGCTGGAAACCCAGCAACTCCTGCACCCCAGACTGCCCTGCTTCAGTGTGTGCAGCCCCACTCCATGGATCAGCTGGCTTGGCCCAGCCCCCAAGGCCCTGATGGGCAGAGAGGAGGAACTGACGTCTCCAATACCCGCTCCCTCCCAGTCACCTGGCTGGCTAGAGAAATTCCGCTTCTATGTCCTGCTACCAGCCCTCCTGCGATTGGCAGGTGCGGTTGCCACTGGAGAAGGGAGGGAGGGACCATGGGTGAGGGTAGGTGGTCCGGGAGGGTGGAAACCCTCTGTGAATGCAGGGGAGGAGGGATAGGAGAGGGAGTGAAGGAAGATATTGAGACTCTGCGGGGGGTGAGGGGCTTCAGGCTGAAAAGGTGGGTCCCAGGGGCTCCTACCTCCTTCAAGGCCCGTTCCAGCCCCTCTGGGTTCTGCTCCCTGGCCCAATCCCAGGCCCTGCAGTCCCTTCTGGATCTTCTCTTGCCTCCCCTCCCCAGGCGTGCATGAGTTCATGTGGGGGTGCATCCCCCACATATTCCCACTGAGGGTGCCCTCACCCCGACCCTGGTCCCACCATTGCTGTATGTGGCGGTGCTGTAGCAGGGACACAGCCGGCCAAGAGTCGGAGCTCCAGACTGGGGGACAGACCCAGGGACCATCCTGCCTGTGGCTGCCATGAGCCTGTATCGCATGTGAGATTCACCCAAAGCCCACAGGGAAGGAGGGCCCTGATCGGTGACGGAGGGGGCTGATGCTGGGGGGCCCTTGGACTTCATTTTTGCTGGTAAAGCTGAGAGGGGAGCCCCCACCCGAGATGTAAGCAGAGACAGGACTCTCCTTACTTTCCACACAGCGGCAGACGTCCCCATGACAGATCTTATTGAAGAGCCCGCTCTGGTTAGACGGGTGGTAGAACTTGGTGCATCGGTCATCTAGAAAAAGATCAGAGACACAGATCATTCCCCCTCCTGCAGAACAACGGCCACAGTTTACAGCATCTAGGAGACAACCCTGAAGCCCTTACTCAAGCAGAAGTCCCACTGGGTGACCTTGGGGAAGGGAGCAGCAGTCTGTGGGAACGACTTTCTTAGCTATAGGAAACCATCAGCTTGAAATGACGGGCTGATGCTTGTTGGAGACACCCTCTTAATCACACTAGCAGCAAATTCATCTCTGGAGGTAAAACGTGGGGAGAGGGCAAGTAGGATAATTATTGCCTGTAGTCAGAGGTTCCCCTTATTATTTGGTCTGCCTTTGCTTGGGTGTGTTAAGGCGATGAGTGTGACCATATGTCATAACTATAAAGGGAAGGGTAACAGCCCTCCTGTATACAATACTATAAAATCCCTCCTGGCCAGAGACACCAAAATCCTTTTACCTGTATAGGGTTAAGAAGCTCAGGTAACTTGGCTGACACCTGACCCAAAAGGACCAATAAGGGGACAAGATACTTTCAAATCTTGGTGGGGGGAAGGCTTTTGTTTGTGTGCTCTTTGTTTTGGGGTTGTTCGCTCTTGGGACTATGAGAGACCAGACATCAATCCATGCTCTCCAAATCTTTCTGAACTAGTCTCTCATATTTCAAACTTGTAAGTAACAGCCAGGCAAGGCGTGTTAGTTTTATCTTTGTTTTCTCAACTTGTAAATGTTCCTTTTTGCTAAGAGGATTTACCTCTGTTTGCTGTAACTTTGAACCTAAGGCTAGAGGGGGTTCCTCTGGGCTCTATGAATCTGATTACCCTGTAAAGTTATTTTCCATCCTGATTTTACAGAGATGATTTTTACCTTTCTTTCTTTAATTAAAAAGCCTTCTTTTTAAGAACCTGATTGATTTTTCCTTGTGTTAAGATCCAAGGGGTTGGATCGGTGTTCACCAGAAACTTGGTGAAGAAGTCTCTCAAGACTCTCCAGGGAAGGGAGTTAATATTTGGGAGTGGTGGCAGATCTAAGCTGGTTATTCAGTTTAGGGGTTCACATGCAGGTCCTCATATCTGTACTCTAAAGTCCGGAGTGGGGAAGGAACCTTGTTATGCATATATTTCCAGCATAGGGTAATATTAGAACAGGAGAACATGGGAAGTAGGCAGTAAGTCAGACTAGATGATCAGGATGGTCCTGTCTCACCTTAAAGTCTATGAGCCTAAAACCCCTGTATTCTAATCCAGTAGTTCTCAACCAGGGGGGACACATACCCTAGCGGTACCCCAGGGGGTATGTTAACTTATCTAGATATTTGCCTAGTTTTACAACAGGATCTAGAGCCCTGCAACAGGACTGGGATCCCACAGGGCCCGTTGCCATAATAGCGGGAGTGGGATAAAAATTCAACAAACAATGCAGGAGCGGGTGGGAGTGGGAGTAGATATTGTGAGGCGGGTTGGGAGCAAGATTGAAAAAATAGTCCTCATTAACCACAAACAACGTGAACACCTCGGCCAGCAGCCACCGCTCTCTGGCCGCTCAGCTCTGAAGATAGAGCTCCCACCAGCAGCACCGCACAAGTAAGGGTGTCAATATCATAGCATACCACCCTAACTTCTGTGCTGCTGCTGGCAACGGCACTGCCTTGAGAGCTGGGAACCTGGCCAGCAGCTGCCACTCTCCAGCATCAAATGACAAGGTTCACAAGTGAAAACAGGCTCACGTCTCACACTGAAATGTAAGTACAATATTTATCTTCCAATTGATTTATTTTATAATTATATGGTAAAAAATGAGAAAGTCGGCAATTTGTCAGTACTAGTGTGGCTGGGACACGTTTGTATTTTTATGTCTGATTTTGTAAGCAAGTCATTTTTAAGCGAGGTGAAACTTGGGGTACGCACGACAGATCAGACTCCTGAAAGAGGCACAGTAATCTGGAGAAGTCGAGAAGGGAGCGTGAGCTAGTGTAGAGCAGGACATGGGGATTCAGGATGCCTGGGTTCTATTTCCAATGGTGGGAGGGGACTGCGTGTGCGGAAGCTGTACTTAGAGCTCTGAACTGGCAATCTGCTCCCAGCTGTGCTCCTAGCTGTCTAGGCCTTACCTGAGGGCAAGTCTCTTAACATCTCAGTGCACCTCCTCTGTTACACCGGGATAATAATACCTAAGTACTGCAGCAAAAGATTGCAAGAGGTAATGATACCAATGTGACCCAGAGCAGAATTTGAAGCCATGGTGCCTTGAATGGTGAGGAGAGCTGCGATCTGTTACCTATGCTGTAATAGTCGTAGACTGTGACGGATGCCGGCTGAATGAGACCAACTTCGAAAAACTGGTGAGCTTTAAACTGCAGGCATTCATCCTCTCTGTGAGAAACCTGGGTGGGGGTGGGGAAATAACAGGATTGCTTAGGCTGAAGGCTGGCTGAATGGAAGAGACAGAATGAAAAAGAATAAGAGAAGGGGAGATGTTGGGGAAAGAAGAAGGGAAAGAGAAAGTGAGGGAGGTGGAGGAAAGAAGAACTAGAGAAGTGAAAGGAAAGAAGAAATGAATGACACAGAGAAGCAAATTCAGCCTTAATATCAGATGCTGCATTTCCCATTAAGGTCAATGGACCTACATCCACATACACCAGCTGAGGATCTGGCCCATTCCGTTGTTCCTAGTGGAAAGCCTGAATCTGAGCCACTGAGTCAAATTCGGCCATGGGTTAAAGTTTGTCAACTTGCTGATGTCTGTGGGGATGCCAGGGTGTAACTGAGGGTGCAGTTTGGCTCAGCAGGAGCCCATGAAATTAACACAGGATCAGAGAAGCCCCTTGTCAAATCTTTACCTTGTCCAGGTAGATTATGAGGTTGCCTCTGTCAGATGGCGCTTTGTCGATTTCAAACTTGGAAATGTATCTGTCGACCCCTTGGGAAAGCTAAATGTGAATAAGAAAAAGCAAGAGGCATTGTGGGTAAGGCAGTATCTCTGTGAAAGTCCTGCAGCTCGGCGAAAAACACCCAACAATTCACTACGTGACTCAGCAGTGTCGTGCCTATGATCACGTCTTCCATGATAGGATCTGCATGGACAATACTAGCCTACTATTTATTCAACAGTTAAGGTTGCCAGGTGTCTGGTTTTCGAGCAGAACACCTGGTCAAAAAGGGACCCTGGCAGCTCCGGTCAGCAGCACAACGGGGCTAAGGCAGGCTCCTTGCCTGTCCTGGCTCTGCTGAGTTCCTGGAAGCGACCGGCATGTTCAACTCCTAGGAACAGGAGCAGTCACAGGGGCTCCACGCACTGACCGCGCCCCGAGCACCAGCTCTGCAGCTTCCATTGGCGAGGAACTGCAGCCAATGGGAGCTGCAGGGGTGGTGCCTGAGGGTGCGGGCAGCAAGCAGAGTCCCCTGGCCACTCCACCTAGGAACTGGGAGAACATACCACCACTTCCAGGAGCCGCCTGAGGTAAATGCTGCCTGGCTGGAGCCCGCACCATTAACCCCCTCCTGTGCCCCAAACCCCTCATCCCCGGCCCCACCCTAGAGCCCGCATCCCCACCTGGAGCCCTAACCCACTCCCTGCACCCCAACCCCATACCGCAGCCCGGAACCTCCTCCTGTGCCTTGAACGCTTCATTTGTGGGCCCCACTCTAGAGCCCGCACTCCTAGCCAGAGCCCTCGTCCCCTCTCGCACCACAACCACCTGCCCCAGCCCAGTGAAAGTGAGTGAGGGTTAGAGAGAGTGAGCGATGAGGGATGGGGGATGGAGTGAGCAGGGGGCCGGATGCTGGAGAAGGGGCGAGGCACTGGCAGGGTCTCAGGGAAGAGGCGGGGCAAGGGTGTTCAGTTTTGTGTGATTAGAAAGTTGGCAACCCTATCCACAGCTAATGGAGCTGGTACTCTCGCTGAAACAGTTCTGCTTGTCATGATAAAGGTCCCAGGTTCAGTGACCACAGTGTACGTATGCACAGTGCTTACGTGTGTAATGAAAGAGGTGCTGGGGCTCAAGCAATTTTTTTTTTTACTTTCATAACTGAAGCTGCAAGTCCAGAGATACCGGGGCTACGAACTGCCAGGCCCAGAGGTGCCAGGGCTATGAACTGCCAGGCCCAGAGGTGCCAGGGCTATGAACTGCCAGGCCCAGAGGTACCAGGGCTCAGCCCTGGCACAAATGAAGCACTGCGTATGCAGCCAGAGATTACCTGTACCTGCAGACAGTGCGGGGACAGAGTGAGGGCAGCAGTGTCAGTAGATGTTACTGAGCATGCTCAGTACAAGCTGAGCAGCAACTCTGGGCACACTATAGTTGGCATTCTGGCTGATTTTATGCAGCTGCAGGAGGATAATACCAAACATCCCTGGCTTTGTTTGCCGAATAATCCACCCTCATTTTATACCAGGGCAGCAATTCACTGCAATGACTCCTTCGGGGCCTGGCTTCTTTGTGCAGCCTCTTTTTCTGTATCCACAGTTCTCCAGGCCCAAATACCTCTGCACCATGTAGGTCAGAGGATCTAAAGGGAATCCATTTTTAAAAAAAAAATTCTGGTTCCACTGTACACTGGCCCCCAAAAACTGCCCAACGGAGATGACATTCCATCCCGGATCCTGGAGAGAACTGGTTGTGGTTTCCTAAAGCTGTTACCAATCCTTAGAACCTTCTGGTCCCCCTCCAGGTTTAACACTGGAGCCTGACTGTTCACCTTACTGCATTGGATTTTCTCATCTGAAAGCCCCAGTCGAGCCACTGCATTGTTTATTACGTTCCCTGTTCTCAGATTACGACAACGTACTCTCTTAAGATCCTTCACATCTGGTGAGAAGCCAGTGAGCATGGAGATATCGATGATGGACATTGTGGCATCAACCACACCGAGGAACCTAACAAGGAGAAGAGAAAATATGCTTTTGATCAGAATTCATCACTTGAACATTGATTTTGTGATCGCTCCACCAGCTCCTGTTGCTTTATCATATTTTTTTTGGCCATTCCATAGAAAAATTCATAGCCCAGGATTCTCCATGTACCCCCTGCATCTGTCCATCTATTTATCATCTATCATTAAAGGGCACTGTTCTTACCTGATGCAGATTTTAATATAGACTGAATGCATCGCTCCTTCCGGCTTCTTAACTAGAAACATTGCAGAAGAGAAAAGAAATTAATATCTCAGTGTAAATTTCATGCCAGATAAACCCATTTTTGTTTCTTTAGGTGCTAACATGGCTTAGTAATCAAACAGGTCCTACTGTAGGTTTGAGAAATCCCTCAATAAATCTCCCCTCCCCTCCAGCAATCCATAAATAACTTTTCCTGTCCCTGGCACACAAACTAAAAAGCCTCTCCCAGCTGGTTGGCACAAACGAAATATAATCTAGAGCTAGCAGAAAGAGGAGACTGAAACAGAGAGAGCCCATGTGTGTGAACTTGGACAGCTGAGAAAGTTAAGAACAATTTACGGTTGGCTCCTGTTTCTGTAAAAGCGGCGGGTCAAAATCCTGGATCCCTCTAGCCTAAGCTGGTCTAATGTTTGGACATATCTCCCTCTACTGGCCAGCCCTAGCAACTATAACAATCAGCTACTCCCAGCTAAGGAAAATTGCTCTTTTAGCCCAAGCAGCAGAGGCTTGTGTTTTGGGTGCTGAAGATTCTGACCTCTGTCCCATGCTGATTTCACACCCATGGTGTCTGGAAATGTGTGCACTGGAAGTTTGGGCCTGTAACCAGACTTCCTGGCATGGGCTCATCTCTACTTTAGAGGGAGACAATACCCAGAGTAGCTGGCCTGTGTTCCCATCCACATCTGATGCTCCAACTCTGCTGCTAACAAGTGCCAGGATGAGAGAAGACAGCATCTGCTCCCTCACCAGGAATGACCCTGCATTGGTTGCAACTTAGAACATATAGTAGCTGGAAATATTATTTAGTGCCTACCCTATGGGTATAATTTTGTAGGACTTGGGAACTGGGAGAGTTTGAAGAAGCTTCACAAAAATACTTTCCAAAGTTAAGAATGTGATTGCAGAGATGGTGGTTGGTTTACACATCGGTGTAAATCCGCTGCTGTCCATGGAGTTAAACTGGTGTAACTGAGCCAAATTTGTCCAGATCTGAGGATTGACAGCATCCCTCAGAAGAGAAATGACAGGCAATTACTTACCGCCCTGGGCTTCTTCGACCGATACCCTCAGGTCAAACTTCTTACACTGAGATTCATCCTCCCGTAGCTTTGCATTATAAATCGTTATTACAGTTAAGGTCCCTTGTCCAGTTCCTTCTGCCTTCACAGTGAAGTCTTCATTCCATTTGGTCTGTAAAGTTGATCCAAGGTTAATTTTCTTTTGTACTTCATTATTATTATTATTTAAAGACAGGGCAAATGAAGCTAATGAAGAAAATGAAGCTGGTGAGATTGACACTCACTCACCTGGAGGGGCTGGGGGGATTCTGCAGAGACAATAGCATGAAGGAGAAAAAAGGTTACTTCCCAGGCAGTAACTCTTTGATCTCCAGATAGCAACCCATCCCCTCCTACTTCTGGATTCAGCTCAAAACCGCACACTCCAGGTCACTAACCCTGGAACAATTTACCTCGGGATGTATGAGGCAAACCCCACCCAGCCCAGGGCTGCTCACCCAGCTGCGGTGACTCACCCCTCCAACGGAGCCTGCAGTAACTATCCCTGGTCAGGGCTCAGGCCAGATGACCCCCAGGCACAAGTATTTCACTGTCCCCATCAGAGCTGAGAGTTACTCTACACAACAGCACTAGTCGGCCAGGGACCTTCCTCCGGCCTTGCAGTGTTACAGACTCCCCAGGCTTCTGACCTGCCCTTGATCCAGTTCCTGTTCCTGCCCCAGCCATACCCGAGCCTTGTTCCAGCCCACTTCAGCCACCTCTGTGCCCTGCTCTGACCTTGCTCCAGCCCTGTTACAGACTCACTCCAGCCTGCATCCGCCTCCTGGCCCCCCAGGCCCTCGGACTGATTCCAATCTGGCTTTCACCATTGGCCTGCATCTGAACTCTGACTTCAATCCTGATTTGGCTTGTCTGTGGATTCTGACCCACAGCCTGTCCCCAGATCCTGATTTCAGCATTGCCCTTGGCCCAGTCCCGACGCTCCAGCCGGCTCCAATCACCAGGCCTGACTGCCTAGAACCTAGGGCCTGACAGGATGTGGTGGATTCTCCATCAGTTCAAGTCTTTACGTCAAGACTGGATATCTACCTAAGAGACCCCTCACAGCTCAGCTAGAAGTTATGGGCTTGATGTAGAAATTAGTAGGTGAGGTTCTCTGGCCTGTGTCATGGTGGAGGTCAGACAAAATGATCATAATGGTCCCTTCTGGTCTTAAAAATCGGAGTCAAAAGTGTGGATTCATTTGGATCTGGTGCCAGGAATATGAATTCCCCTCCTCCTCCCAAAAGGGTTTGGATAGGAGGTTTTAGTCAAATCCCCTTTCTCTATAATCAGTGATCTGTACTAATCACACAGAGAAGCACAATACCTCTGCTGTTCTGGCCACCAGAGCGTTCTGGTTTAAGATTTTGTAGTTTATTGGACTAGCACGGCGTGGCAGGAGAATAGAAACGTCCAAATTCATGTCTTTGTGCTGCGGAATGTCTATCTGGTACTGCGCAAGAGCCTGGAACACCATGATGGTCGCCTAGAACACCAGGAGGAAGATAAGAGGGTTACACCTTATTGTCCTATTGCGCTGAACATCTGACAACTTCTAAAGAGACTCTTTAATGAAGAGGAACCAAAAATACAATGAAAGAAAACACCAGGGTTCCACTGGGTGTCACGCAGGCAAAGGGTTATATAATAATATTACTTGGCTCCACCATAATGTGTTTCATCAGAAGATCTCCAAGCACTTTACAAAGCAGTACAATATCTTTATTCCCATGTTGCAGATGGGAAAACGGAGGCACAGGGCAGGGAAGTAACTTTCCCAGGGTCACCCAGGAAGCCAGTGGCCAAGCCAGGAATAGAACCCATGGTCAATAAATAAATCGTGCATGGTCAGTTAGCTTCCCATCACCCTTAACTATTAATGGGCCAATTGTCAGCTGGACATAGCGCAACAAGATAGTGGCTCCTTCTATGTATATGTAACCCACACACCTCCTGGTGGCACCGAGACCACTTAATGAGAGAGATTAATGAGTGTGCTACAGCCTTAACTAAGGGCCATGTGGCTTTTAGCTCCTGCAGGAGAGGCTCATGCATTTAGCTCCAGAGGTCCCAGATTCAATCCCACCCACCGATGACCAGGGTCTATCGGTATTACAAGTGGGGGTTTGTCTGGGACTCGAATGCAGGGCCTCTTGCTAAATGGATGAGCCTCTCCTGCATGAGCTAAAAGCCATGTGGCCCTTAGTTAAGGCTGCAGCAGACACAATAATCTCTCTCTCTAAGTGGTCTCAGTGCCACTAGAGGGAACCCAGGAGGTGTGTGGACATCTATGCCACACACAGCACAGTGTTAGGGATAGAACACATGGTCCATGACTCAAAAATATAGATCACTCCCAACCGAGCTTGTAGCATCCATTTAGGTAGAGAAAAGACAAGACTCAGTAGCAAGGAATGTAAAGGGACTTCCCTACTGAAGCTGCTGGACACAGACAGACCCTATAGTTCCTAGTGGCCCCTGAACGCCAGGGAAGGGAGGGATATCTGAGGACACTCCATCTTTATTTAGCTGTCACAAGCAGTAGGGCTTTTATCCTCTCCAGTGCTTCGTGTAAGCACAGTTTTAAAAAAAGAATCCAAAAAACATAAGCTTACAGTTCTACTTACAGATGGATTAAACTCAAATCGATTCAGATTAGTCATGATTCAACAATGGCTTTGTCATATACACTCAGACCGTTGGTCGTACATGCCTGGTACCCTGTCTCCAGACCAATGGCCAAAAAACAAACAAATGCCAGAATGAGTCCAGATGCATGTGAGTTTCTGCCCATGGGAAGAGAAGGCCCATTCATTCCCTGGGGATGACTCGCTGTGTTAAAGAGAAGCATGTGCTCACACCCATCACCTTGGCAGGATGGAGCCTCTAGTCAGAAGATTCAGTCATGCTCCTGTGCTGGTGTTACGGAGTGTGGGGGAGTCCGGTCCTGCACCCCTCTTCCTGGGACTCCCAGTGACTCTCAGCCAGCCAGTAAAACAGAAGGTTTATTGGACAACAGGAACACAGGATACAGCAGAGCTCGTGTTCAGAGCCAGGACCCCTCAATCTGGCCCTTCTGGGGGTTCAGGGTGTCTGTATTCCAGCATAGGTTCCCCTGCAAACCCACCACCCAGGTCCCAAAACGAAAACTGACCCAACCCTCTCCACTCAGCTCCTTTCCTTTGTCTAGTTCCCGGGCAGAGGTGTCGACCTCCCCTCCCCCCTGCCTAGCTCATGTTACAGGCTGAATACCTGTCTCTCACCTATCTCGACAGCACCTACTCCACCACAGCTGGTCTCTGCCTTAGGTTAACAATGGCAAAGACCTGATAGGTCACGTTGCCCATCTCCCAGGCAATGCAGGATTGTTCTCTACTGGGCATTCTCCAGGGCTTTCTACAATGACTCAAGTGATCGGAATCCCATCCCTTCTGATGGGAGACCTGCCCACAAAACACAGTTTTGGAAGGATACCCGGGACTATAAGGATCATACTCACTTGGGTAGATCCATATCCCCCTCCATAGTAGTTCTGCTCTCTCAGCCATCTGACTATGGGACCAGCCAACTCATACTTCTTCATTTTCAGCAAGGCCAGCAAGGCGTACGAGGTGCCCTCAATGTTGAAGGTGTGGGCGTTTGGCTCTTCCCAGCGATTTCCCCCTAGGCAGCAGCAAAGAAGGCGAGCTAAAGGACTCTCCCCAAGGACATCCACTCATTCTGAGCAGATCTGACTAGACCATACCATCACCTGACTCCTTCCCCAACTTTCTGCACAGAGAATCGGTAAGTTGAACTGATTGTTGCCCCTTTCGGGACGAGCAGCTACCCAATATTTGGGGTCTTGGAGGATTGTTTCAATTACATTGAGTAATTGGTCATAGGCCTCAGGTACGTTCTATGGTGTAAACCTGATTGCTTATGAAAATGCACAGAAAGTCCCGTTTTCCCTGAGCATGAGAGAAACCAACAGCAGGCAACTTCTTTGCTGAGAAATCCCGAAGTCTGCCTCTGAAGTGAGTTCTAGGCCCAACAAGCAATGTCTCTCTGCTTGTTTCATAACACTTCTCCAGGCTTTCAGCTGGTTTCTGCCTCTAACGCACAGGGTGCAAAACCAACATACTAGCCCCTACGTTTGCAATCAGGGAAACCTCTCAGTCCACATGACTTAGCTCTTCACCTGCGGTGTGCCTTGGGTAGTCCCTACATTGTTTTTAGCTGTGTCTACTACAGAAAGAGTCTTGATTGCTCCTTCCACTGAGTCTGAAAGAGTGCCTGGTACACCCATTAAATTGAACAAGGGCCTGGTCTACACTTAAAACTTAGATCATGACAGCTGGGTCACTCAGGGCATGTGAAACATCTGCACACACACCCACTTCCGGAGTGCTATAGCTATGCCAATCTAATCCCTAGTGCAGACACAGCTAAGTCAATGGAAAAATGCTTCAGTTGACCTAGCTACCGTTGATCATGGTGGTGGAGTTCCTACAGAGATGAAAAACTCCTTCCATCGGTGCAGTCTGCATCTACGATATGGGGTGATACCAGTATAGCTGTGGCACCATGGCTGTGCCACTCTAGTCCCTGTATTGTAGACATGGCCAAGGTCTGTGACCATTTTGGGATCAAAGACCCACCTGGCACTTTTCAACATAACATTGTTATATCTAGACAACTGCTTTGTCCTGCCCTGTTTTAACTATCCCAAACAATGGGGCAAACTCCATTTTCCTTGTGGGTAATATTGTTCTATATCTGCTGAGATTCCCCTTTGTTCAGTTTCATCCAGTTATATTCTCTTGACCTGCCCTTTTCTCTCTCTTTCTCTTTGGGGTTTTCATCCTTTAGATATACGTACAGGGCTCTCAGATTCCTCCTGAGGTCAAGTAATACCATATATCTCTGCCATATCCAGATCTCAGACACATTGGTGTAAATCTGGAGTAACTCCACTCAACCCACAAGAGTTACTCTGGATTTACAACCAGCCCGATCAATCTCAAATCTGGTCAAAAGGAACAAATCTATGCCTGTTATTCATTCCTCATGAATTAATCCCTCTCCAATGTAGAGTATCAGGGTTAGAAGGGACCTCAGGAGGTCACCTAGTCCAACCCCCTGCTCAAAGCAGGACCAATCCCCAACCTCCTTTGCTTCTCTTCCCTGAACCCCATCCTGACTTGGCCACATCTTTCCAGTACTTGATAAGATGCCCTGATTTACCTGTTGAAGCTTTCATGAGCGCCTTCTCAGTGTCCAGTGTCCCCACCATCGCTAAGGCATAGGATGCAAGAGCCACAGTGTAAGGTCTGACTAGAGACTGGTACCTTTGGGTTACATAATCAGCGGCTTTGCTGATGCTGCCTTCCAAACTCTAGGAGGTGACAAAGAAAACAAAAGAAAAACAAACTCATGAGTTAGGCTGAGGTCTTGGGTGGTGTTAATGTAACACCGACAGACCCTGGTCGTCAGCTAGCAGGATTGAACCTGGGACCTGCAGAGCTAAATGCATGAGACTCTACTGCATGAACTAAAAGCTCAAAGGTTCTAGAGCAGACTCATTAATCTCTCTCTAAGTGGTTTCAGTGCCACTACATGGGACAGAACACCACACCCAGGAGGTGTGTGGGTTACATTAGGACATTACAAATTCATGTGGCTTCCAGCTTTATTTAATTTCACAGTTAATTTTGTGCTGATGAAAGATGGAAGAGGCTGAAAACATGGAAGTGAGATATTTGAGGGCAGTGAAAGGGGACATTTCTGGACCACATGCAGAGCGAAAGGGGACATTTCTGGACCACATGCAGAATGTCATCAGAAGTGAGACCAAAGTCTGTGGCAGGGCCGGCCCTAGCCCAATGGCGCCTCAGAGTGTCTTTGGAGACACCCCCCCCCCATTTGTTAAATTTTTGAATACCTTATTTTCTATTGCATTTGTAGCACATTTCACAACCTTGATGCATGATTCACATGCATGATTTATCCACCTCTTCCTGTCCTTGCTTCATCCCCTCCCCTGAGGCCCTACTCTTCCTCTGTCTCTTCCTGCCCCCACTTCACCCCCTCCCTCAAAGCCCCTCTCCCCACCAGCCAGCCTCTCCCTCTTCTCTGTCCTCTCCCCCGAGTGCCTCCTGCCAGCCGCTTGCTGATCAGTGGACAGCCCCAGGGACCTGCTAAACAGCTGATCGGCAGCCAGCCAGGACAAAACCACTGTGGCTGGTGGGAGGTGAGCACCCCTTATTTTTTTTCCATGGGTGCTTGAGCCCCAGAACACCCACGGTGTCATCGCCTATGATTCTCTTCATCCCCTCTTTGTACGTGCCCACCACATCATCTCATCCTCCTCTCTTGCAGCTTCTGTCTGATACCACAGACCAGGGCCAGATTTAGGGGCAGGCAACCACTTGGGGTGCTGGGCTTGGGCGGGACTTGGGATGCTGTTTTTGTTGTTAAAGAAAAAGAGGAAATCAAATGTTTGAAGTAAAATGTTTCCGGTATTCCGTATGTGAATTCATTTTTTACTAACTTCCTAGAATGTTCTGGACCTATAAGCTTTGTTTCTATAAGCTTAGAGGAAACATTTTTTTTTATTTGCTTATATATGGCATGAATAAATGCAGATTTATTAGCTCCTTCCTCAGCAAATTTCACATGTGATAGGGCATGTTTCATAGGGGATGGAAAGATGGGAAAACCTGGGTATGAACATAGAAGTGAATATACAGTGAAGAGATACTCACGTTGACTTGATCCTTGCAGATGTCCTTGGCCTCTTCCAATGCAATCAGCACAAAAGCCGTTAAAGAGACATCAGGCTCAGCACCCTTGTACCCTCCCTAAAGGGGAACGAAGGACAGATTTGGGATAAGAAAGTCCCCCGAGTATCATGAAAAGAAAGAATTAATCCCAGGACCTCAGCATAGGAAATTAGAACACATGCTTTCTAGAAAGCTACCCAAGACCTATCACTGAATCTCCCTTTTGCTAACGGACATCTGTCATGCAATGGGCCAGGTTCTGATCTCAGTTACTCCTTTGTCAATGTGGAGGAACTCCATCCAAGTCAATAGAGATGCTTCGTATTAAACCAGCGTGAGAGAATTTAGCTCACCAAGCCGGTGCTCAGGTCCTGCCACTAGCTCCCAGGCAGCTTCCCGTTTATTAATGGATCAAGCCCCAGTGACATCAAAGACCAAACTTTGGCCTGTGAAGCACCAAGACAGCTGCACTCCTCTGGGGCAATGCAAATCACTAAGCCTGGGACGAAGCACATGAGAGGCGAGGACAAGGCATTCTCAGTTGAGGGGAGCTGGTTGGGGAAACAATGCCCAGGGAAAATCAGGCCAGGCCAGAGATCTCCTTTGGAGATGTCTTTCCACCATGAGAACAACACTCACATAACTAACCTGACCCCCTTCTGCCTAACAAACCCACACATAGACACCCCCTAAACCCAGACATGGACACCCCCTTCTGCTCTATACCCTAACACTGAGACCCCTAACACAGAGACCCCTTAAACCCAGACACTGACATCCCTAAACCCCAGGGGCGCTGGAACAATTTTTATAGCGAGGGTGCTGAGAGCCACTGAACCAAACTAATTCTGTATATAATGGAAACCATTTCAAGCCAGGGGTTGTTGCAGCACCCCACGCACCCCTAGTTCCAGCACCTCTGCTAAACCCTGACACCCCTTCAACTCCTAAACTCTAACACTGAGACCCCCTAAGCCCCACCACTGACACCCCTAAAACTTGACACTGATGCCCCCTAAATCCTGACACTGACTCCTACAAAAGCCTGACCCCTTCTATACCTTAAACCCTGACACTGAAACCCCCAAGCCTCGACACTGACAACCCCTTCTACCCTAAACTCTAACACTGAGACCCCTAAATCCTGACACTGACACCTCCAAAAGCCTGACACCGATACCCCCTTTTACCTTATAAACCCTAACACTGACATGCCCTAAATGCTGGCACCCATAAATCCCAACTGTGACACCTCTAGCTCCAACAATGACCCCCCCTTCACACCTAAACCCCGAACAACAACAAAACCCAAAATGATCTACCCCCAGCAGAATGTTTACCCCCAACAAGGGAAAAGTGACAAAGACTCCAGGAAGTCCACTAAGGACTAAATAGATACAATCTGGCCCATTGGGCCTGAATCTCCATTCACTGCTGCCCATGTAACTGCACCAGGAGAGAGAGACGAGATCAGTCTGCGTGAGCACAGACTTTGGGATGTAGCCCAGTAAGACGTCCCTTTGAATTATGAACCAACAAGTTGCTGTGATGATTGAGGTGGGTAGTGATTGGTGTGTAAAAGTCAAAGGAAACACGTACAACCATCTCTCCGTGGATTACGGGGGCATTTTCTTGGAAGACTCCGTCTGGTTTCTGCTTTTCCAGGATCAGCCATTTCACCGCCCCGCAGATAACTTGGTTTTCAATGGGCACCAGTTTCTTAGCCATGGCAAAGACCTTCGCCACGTACGCCGTCAGCCTGAGGGCAGAATCAATCACATCACGATCACTCCTGCCTTCCCGGAATTGCCCTCAGTGTGAAAGCTGGACCGTCTGCACTCAGGTATGAGTTGAGACATTTCACAGCAGTAAATAGAGTGAGGTTCATGTGGGTCAGTTTATGGTAACCTGAGTGAGCAGGAGCTAGGGAAAATGTCACCACTTGTCCAGGAAAGCGCATCCAGACACTGCTCCCTATTTCGTCTGGCTCTACTTAAGATGTGCTGAGCTCTCGCCGCCTGCAGTGGTACAACCAGGATAGTGGGGTTGGGGGCCCGCTGTAGACAGCTGGCAGCTGGGAACTGGACTGGAGAGCAGTGATTTCCCTACACCCCCCCTGAATTTTCCCAACACCCCCCCAAGTTTTGTGAGCTAGTTACATACCAATTTAGTGACTGTTTGGAAATCTGAATTTAAACTGAAACATTAATACACACTTTAAAAGCTTATACAGTATATGATAAAATACGTGTATCTGAAAAAGTATAATAGATTTGAAAAGTATGAACATAGATTAGCTTCCTTGCTTCCTTATACAGCTGTTTTTTATATGTCAGTGCATTCATTTCGGTGATGTTGGCCAACCTAATAATTTCAAATGATGATTTGTAAGCAAACTCTAAATGAGTTCTCCCTGACAGCTAGTGATGAGCTGGGGGCTAAGGCTTCAGGGCCAGATTATATTTACATTCACACCTAATCTACATAGGTATCCAGCAAACAGAGCTGTGTTGTCCAAGTGATAGATTTTGGCTGGGGTTGGGTTACAAATCACTTGAATGTGGGGGGCAAGGGGGATGAAATGTTGTTCTTATTGTATGAGTAAAGGGCAGTAGAACCGTACTTAACCTGTGATGATCTGAAGGCATCAAGAGAGAGGGTGGGGACCTGTCCCTCTCCACTGTTTAAAGACAGAGCTGATTAGGCTCCATAGTCTTTTGTTCTGTTAAGTGATCACTGCAGCTGAAATCACTGACAATCAGGTCTAAGTGCTTAGTCCTGTTGTGGGGACAGTGTTCCTGTGGGTACAGTGTTTTTGTGTAAGAGACAGCCCAGACTGCACTAGCAGCGAGGTTCCCCCACTGAGAGCTCAGCTGAAATCACTGAGAGCTGGTGGAACCTCAAGAGACCAACTCACAGAGGTCACAGTAGTAAGTGACAGCAGAAGGTGACTGTTCAGGGCCATTGGCAACAGAGCGGTGGAGTGAACGGTGGCACAACGAACAGCAGTGGCCAGAGCGAACTGTGCCTTTTTGTCCCCCACCTGGGAGGTGTACTCACGTGAAAGCACCTCTGAACTCTGAGTGTCCACTGACCAAGGACAACATTGGTGAGTGGGGTGTGGTGGAGGGAAAAGTGAGGGGCACGTTAAATAAACATTTGTTTGTTGGACTATATTTTAGTCACTTTGCTCCCGAATGCTAGATTTGTGACTGGGAATGGAAACTTATATAAATATGTTTCCCAGTAGGCCAAGTTTTTTAAAATGCAGTATTTGCCAAGGTTGTTATCTCACATCGTTGCTGTCTTGGGAGGTCATTATGTTGGGGAGTTTCTGTACTAAACATTTTTATTATAATTAATTTTTACATAAGAATGGTCATACTGGGTCAGACCCATGGTCCATATAGCCCAGTACCCTGTCTTACAACAGTGGTCAAGGCCAGGTGCTTCAGAGGGAATGAACGGAACAGGTAATCATCAAATGATCCATCCCCTGTTGCCCATTCCCAGTTTCTGGCAAACAGGCTAGGGACACTCAGAGCATGGTGTTGCATCCCTTTCATCCTGGCTAATAGCCACAGATGGACCTGTTCTCCAGGAATTTATCTAGTTCTTTTTAAAATCCTGTTATAGTTTTGGTCTTCACAGCATCCCCTGGCAAAGAGTTCCCTGGGTTGACTTTATATTGTGTGAAGAAATACTTCCTTTTGTTTTTTTAAAACCTGCTGCCTATTAATTTCATTGGGTGTCTGCTAGTTCTTGTGTTATGTGAAAGATTAAATAAAATTTCCTTATTCACTTTCTTCGCACCAGTCAAGATTTTGTAGACCTCTATCATATCCGCATTAGTCATCTCTTTTCTAAGCTGAAAATTCCCAGTCACTTTAATCTCTTCTCCTGTTTCATACCCCTCATCATTTTAGTTGCCCATCTCTGTACCTTTTCCAATTCCAATATATATTTTTTAGGATGGTTGACCAGATCTGCACACAGTATTCAAGGTGTGCACGTACCATGGATTTATATAGAGGCAATATGATATTTTCTGTCTTATTATCTATCCCTTTCTTAATGATTCCCAACATTGTTTGCTTTTGTGACTGTTGCTGCACATGGAGTGGATGTTTTCAGAGATCTATCCACAATGACTCCAAGATCTCTTCCTTGAGTGTTAACAGCTAATTCAGATGCCATCATTTTATATGTATAGTTGAGATTGTTTTCCAATGTGCATTACTTTGCATTTATCAACATTGAATTTAATTTGCCATTTTGTTGCCCAGTCACCCAGTTTTGTGAGATCCCTTTGTAGCTCTTCGCAGTCTGCCTGGGACTTAACTATCTTGAATAGTTTTGTATCATCTGCAAATTTTGCCACCTCACTGTTTACCCATTTTTCCAGATGAATATGTTGAATAGGACTGGTCCCAGTACTGACCCTTCAAGGATACCACTATTTATCTCTCTCCATTCTGAAAACTGATAATTTATTCCTACCCTTTGTTTCCCATCTTTTAACCAGTTACTGATCCATGAGAGGACCTTCCCTCTTACCCTATGATGGCTTACTTTTCAAAAGTCAATTTAAATTAAATACATTTTTTTTTAAATTATATATTTTTTTTAGAAATCTAGATCTGTTATGTGTTTTGGTGTAACTTGCATTTCCCTTATGTTAAATTTGCATTATCCTAACAAAACATTTACTTTATTCACTTTCTTCACACCAGTCAAGATTTTATAGACCTCTAGCATATCCCCCCTTAGTCGTCTCTTTCCTAAGCTGAAAATTCCCAGTCATTTTAATTTCTTCTCCTGTTTCATACCCCTAATAATTTTAGTTGCCCATCTCTGTACCTTTTGCATTTCTAGTATGTCTTTTTTGGGATGCGGTAACCAGATCTGCACACAGTATTCAAGGTGTACATGTGCCATGGATTTATATAGAGGCAATATGATATTTTCTGTCTTCTTATCTATCCCTTTCTTAAAAAAGCAAAGGTTTCCGAGTAGCAGCCGTGTTAGTCTGTATTGCAAAAAGAACATAAGCTTTCGTGGGCTACATCCGATGAAGTGGACTGTAGCCCACAAAAGCTTATGCTCAAATAAATTTGTTAGTCTCTAAGGTGCCACAAGTGCTCCTGTTCTTTTTAAAAAAGCAAACGGAATGTTGGGACTCACTGACTGCCGCTGCACACTGAGTGGATGTTTTCAGAGAACTATCCACAATAACTGCAAGATCTTTCTTGAGTGTTAACAGCTAATTCAGACTCCTTCATTTTGTATGCATAGTTGAGATTGTTTTCCAATGTACATTACTTTGCATTTATCAACATTAAATTTCATCTGCCATTTTTGTTGCCCAGTCACCCAGTTTTATGAGATCCCTCTGTAATTCTTTGCAGTCTGCCTGGGACTTAACTATCTTGAATAGTTTTGTATCATCTGCAAATTTTGCCACCTCACTGTTTACCCATTTTTCCAGATCATTTATGAATATGTTGAACAGCGCTGGTCCCAGTACCGACCCCTCAGGGATACCACTATTTATCTCTCTCCATTCTGAAAACTGATAGTTTATTCCTACCCTTTGTTTCCCATCTTTTAACCAGTTACTGATCCATGAGAGGACTTTCCTCTTACCCCATGATGGCTTACTTTTCAAAAGTCAATTTAAATACTTTTTTTTTAAATGTATATATTTTTAGAAATCTACACCTGTTATGTGTTATAGTGTAACTTGCATTATTCTTATGTTAAATTTGCATAATCCTAACAAAACATTTACTTTATTCATATCTCTTTTATATATCTCATTGGTTCTGACACCCCCCCCCGTAAATTCAAACACCCCCCCTAATTTCAATTCCTGGGGAAACCACTGCTGGAGAGTCATCAAACTCAACTTCACACAAGCCAGTGAACAGTTGTCAAAATGGTAACGGTCATAGGTGCCGACTCTGTGGGTGCTCCGGGGCTGGAGCACCCATGGGTAAAAATTGGTGAGTGCTTAGCACCCACTGGCAGCTCCCCGCCCCCCGCCCCAGCTCACCTCTGCCTCCACTCTGCCTCCACCCTCTCTTCCCTGAGCGTGCCGCATGCCCGCATTTTCCCCCTAGCTCCAGGTGGTTGCACTGCGAAACAACTGTTTTGTGCGGCAAGCGCTGGGAGGGAGGGGGGAAGAGGGGGAACGCGGCGCGTTCAGGGAAGAGGCGCGGCTGGGGCCGGGATTTGGAGAAGAGGTCCAATAGGGGCAAGGAGGGGGTGGAGTTGGGGCAGGGACTTTGAGGAAGGGGTTGGAACAGAGGCAGCACAGGGGCAGGGAAAGGGTGGAGTCAGGGCGGGGCCAGGGGCGGGGAAAGTTGGCGCCTATGGTAACAGTTAGTCTGATCCAGATACAAACTAGCCACCTAAAACTGAAAGGAGCCAGAGTTCATTACGAAGGCAGCAGCAGGCCCAGGGGCCACCCTGGGGGCAGTCTGAGCAGCGGCTGGAGCAGCGTTCCTGGGAGCAGCCCCGGAGGCCGTCGGAGAACAGTCCCCAGGGGCCTCGGAACAGTGGGTGGCTGGATGCAGTCAGACCCTGCCTCTGGAGCAGTAGCCAGCTCTCAGCCCCCTGGAATCTCCCAGAGCAATGGCACAGCAGGGACCCCCCAGAGCAGCAGCACCCTGGGGACCCTCACAGCAGCAGCTCCCTAGGAGCAGCTAAGAATTAGTCAGGGGTGTGACACCCTGATGGGGTATTTTTAGTAAAAGTCATGGACAGGTCACGGGCTGTGAATTTTTGTTTATTGCCCGTGGCCTGTCCATGACTTTTACTAAAAATACCCCTGACTAAATCTTCGCCTTATTCATTCCCAATCCCTCAAGCCATCCGCTCACCCACACTGACCTGTCACTGAAATCACTGGGGGCCACATTTACAAGGTATTTAGGCACCTAAAGATGAAAATAGGCACCCAGCGGGATTTACCAAAGTGCCTTAGTGAGTTAGGCACCCAACTCCCATTGACTTTCAAAGGGAATTAAGCCCCTACTCTGCTTAGGTGATTTTGTAGATCATCTTTGGGCTTTGCCATCTGTGGGAGTTGGATTGGGTACTTTTTTCCCATTGTGTGTGTTGACCTTTGCCCTCTGGTTTTGGGCTGGAGACTGACTTGCTCTGGATCACATATTGCATGTGTAGGATCAGGCTAACACTGAGCAAGAGGGTGCATTAGAAAACCCACTGTCCTCACCAAGTGCTTGCTGGCCGGTCTTTGAAAGCGGCGTATGAGAAGTCAGGTTTTTTGTAAACCATCTGCTGCGTGTAACCTGAAACAGGGAGAGTAAGAAGGAGCTGTGCGATGTCTGGCGAGCGTCTAATGAGGACTTTACATGCGTAAGGCAAACAAAGTCAGAGCTGTGACCCCTGCCGCTGCTGCATTTGGGAAGCTCTCCCTTTTTCTGCAGGTGTCTCTCAGGAGGGACACAGCAACTCAAGGGAAGCAAAGGCAGAAAGCTGTCGGGTGGGGAAGCCGACTGGCATGGGCACTGCCCTGTTCCTCAGCAGCATGAATCCTCCCTTCGGGGAGGGAATGGGGCCAAGTGATTACAGTGTATGGGGACCTGGGAGGCGGGATGCCTGGGTTCTATGCCAGGCTCCAGGAGGGGAGGGTGGGTTAGTGTTTGGAGCAAGATGCTGTGAGTCAGGACTCCTGGGTTCAGTTCTCAGTTCTGTCACTCACTGCGTGATGTGATGTCACTGTATGTCTCAGTTTCCCCATATTGCAAAAGCTTAAGGGATGGGATATTTGTAGTTCAGACTCGGTGCCTAATTTAGACAGCCCACAAGGGAGCCCACTGTGTAGTGAAAGGGACACCTGTTGGAACCTACCAAGTTCTCTCAATGGTCATGAGCTTCTATATCCTTCCTCGCTGCCAACCTGACACAGATTTGTGTTAGGAGATAGATATTCCGGCCTGTCTGCAAAGGCCTATACTTTAAGAATTTAGGTGTATTCTTATCACTTAGCTAGTTATAAAGGTATAAAAGAAAGAATAAAAAAATCACTGTCTGTCTATGTAATGGCCTTTTCTTACTGTGACAGTCTGAGGCCTGGTTCTTCAGCTAAGCAGCAGAGGTCAGCCATAAACTGGGAAATGTATGGTCACATCCTCACATTCCAAACTCGTAACATTGAAATAAGGTGCTATTGGGCTGTTAGGAATACAATCCTGCCCTGATATTCCTATCAGCTCCAGAGAAAGGGAAGAGCCTAGAAGATGTAAAAGGAAATTCAGTTTGATAGCATCCTGTCTGGCAAGAACTCACTTATCAATAGCTGGGATATGAAATCCTCATTTCTATATTGTTCTATCACTGTAGTCTCCACTTCCCTATTGTTTGTCTGTATAATCTCTGTCTGGTTCTGTGACTGTTTCTGTCTGCTGTATAAATAATTTTGTTGGGTGTAAACTAAGGTGGTGGAATATAATTGGTTAAATAACCATGTTATAATATGTTACGATTGGTTAGTTAAATTTCAGTAAAATGATTGGTTAAGGTATAGCTAAGCAGAACTCAAGCAGTCAATCAGGAAGTAAGGGGGGGATGGGAACAGGGACTGGGGACGGAGGTGGGGGAATTGGGATCATGTTTTGCTAAAGGGGGAATGGGAACAGGGGATGGAAACAGGAACAGGGACACAGGCAAGGTGTCAGAGCTGGGAAGGGGGACACTAAGGAAGGAAACTGGAATCATGCTTGCTGGAAGTTCGCCCCAATAAACATCAAATTGTTTGCACCTCTGGACTTCGGGTATTGTTGCTCTCTGTTCATGTGAGAAGGACCAGGAAAGTGAGAGAGTAAATGCCCTCCACCCCAGAACCATCCAATCCACCGCACAACAGCCATAAGCCAGCAATGAACTGGAGCCCAAAAGCCCAGCAGGACTGAAAACTGGGTTGGGCCTTTGTCTGCATAGGAAGGTGGAGCAAGGGCAAGACCTCAGGGGGAAGAAGCCTAGTGGGGAGGGGCCTCGGGGCACAGCATGGGTGGGCCCACAGGGGGAGGGGCAGAGTGGAGGAGGGCTTCATGGAGAAGGGCAGAGTGGAAGCAGGGCCATGCTCCAGGTGATGGTGAGAGTTTGCGGAGCTCCTGCCATCTACCCTCACAACCCCCCTGTGCAGCAGGGCACTGCAACTCTCCCCGTTTGTAGAGGTTGGAAATGGAGTCACAGAGAGATTAAGTGACTTGCCCAACCTCACAGCATGAGTCTGTGGCAGAGCAGGGAACTGAACTGGTGTCTCCTGAGTGCCAGGCCAGCTGGCTGATCCCTGGGCCTCTATCTGTCACCCAATGTGCTTAACGTGAAGCATTTGGTACCGGCCACTCTCCAAGACAGGCTACTGGGCTAGATGAACCTTGGGGCCAGTCCTGTGCGGCAGTTCCTGTGTCCCTAACGCGAGCCTGAAGAGGGATTTGCTGTCTGGCATGAGAAGTACTTACCTTGCATGATTAGCTTGATGGCTTCCGCCCTGCGTTCCACCCCGATCCTTTCCCACTGCTCGGTGCTGTCCAGGTAGATGGTGGCGATGACCGGGGGGGTCATGCCGATCATGTTCTGTTCCCCACAGCCATACGGCGTCACAATGAGGTGCTTCAGGTTGGCCCCGTCAATGGAGTTTTCGACAATGATTGTCACAGGGTTTCCTGGCCAAGGAAATAACATGACGTGAATTTGAGCACGGAGAGCAGGCGCTTGTGGGGACAGAGAGACAGACAGACCTCTCTGCGGGCAGGGGCAGATTGAGAGCTCAATCCTGCATGGTGCTGAGCACACCCAAACCCCATGAAGGTTGGATCCTATCCCAGCAACAACTGATCCGGGCCCTGTGTGCTGATAAGGTCCCTGCAATATTCTGAGCATTTCTCACCAAGCCCTCCTAGGTACTTCACTCCAGCCCTGCCAGCGGTGGGGATAGAACCTGGACACTCCCACTCTGAAAACACCAGCCCTTGCTGGTTGAGCTGAATGGGGTTAAAGGAAGGGGTATTATCCACATTTTACAGGTGGGGACCTGAAGCACAGACAGGCTAAGGGAGCTGCCCAAAGTCACCAGGAATGTCTGTGGCCAAGCAAGGTCTTGAACTTAGGCTTACCCAAACACTAAGCTAGGCCTCAAACCACTAGACCATCCTGTCCAGAGACATAGGCTGCCCCCTGGGTGCTCCTTATTTCTGTGCACCTGTCTCTCCTATGAGCATCTTGCTTAGCCACATGCCGACAGTGACTTTGAACTTGGCCATTAATGCTCAATAGTGCACGTAGACTGTTGTAACAGAACCAAGTGGGTAATCAGTCCACCTCCTGCGAGTGTGGCTACCAGAGAAGAATTCATTGCTCTCTTCACTCTATTTCTAAAGCATAAAACACTTTCAAATCAGAGGCCCTTGCCTTGGATGCTGACTTTGGTCTCCGATTCTGTGTCTGGAACCATGTCATCTATATCTGCCGCTTTCACCTTCACTTCCTGGACTCCCCCTGAAAAGGAAGGATGAGGAGAAGAGATAGTGAAATGCCATCTGTCCAGCCGGCTGAGCTTTGCTCATAGAGAGCCCTGCACAATCCACTGATGTGCTAGGGCAAAGGGAGGGAGGTGGCAGCTGAGATAGGAATCAGGAAGCTATGAATACGGGGCAGGCAGAGGCGGCTGCATTTCAGTGGCAGCTGAATTGCTCTGCATATTGCCGATTCTAGTCTTCTGTGATGAGCCTGATTTTGACCTCCATCTCAGCCAACACGAAACCAATCCCTTTGAAATCTCCCAAACATGATCGGATGCCAGGGTAGAATTTTTCAAGGAAGTTTGCTGCAGATTTGATTAAGGGTTTGGGTTAGATACAAGGGCTCCAAAAACAGAGATATCCTCACGTAGATATAGATTGTGGAATTCTTTGAGACCTTCAGGATGAGAGGCGCCACATAAAGGCAAAGCAGTGCAGCTACTCACCCAGTCCTTTCGCAGATGGATCCAGTACCACAGACATAATTGTTTTGGTCGTCTTCATCCCTTCCGGCTAGAAAGGAATGACAAGAGCATAGTAAGCACAGTAGCATTCAGAGACAATAAAGAGCAGTAGGAAAAGGTGAGCGACTTGCTGATCTTGTGATCGGAGTGAATCAGGAGTGGCTGCACTGGAAGTCAGCGGTCAAGTGAAATTGAGATCAGGCTCCATCCCAATGAGTTTGGAATCTGACCTCAGGCTAGATGGACCTTTGGTCTGACCCCGTATGGCCTACAGAGTCTGGCAGGGCGAGGAAGTGAGAAGCTCAATTCATTCCACCATTGCTCTGTGACCTCCCTGAAGGACTTTTCTACTCCCTGATCTTCAGTGGAGGATCTTCCTCTCACCCAGCATTGCAGTGATCTCCTGGGGTGGGCCAAAGGGACGCCCTTCACAACCCACCAATGCTGCTCATTTGCTCAGCTCTCTCTGCCGAGTGACATGAGGTTCTCCCTGGGTGCACTAAGTCTGCATTGATTCCAGCACTCACTGGTCCAAGGAGCAAGACGCTGGGCCTGAGGAACTGAACCTAGGAGTACGTCTTCACTACCCGCTGTATCGGCGGGTAGCAATCGATTTCTCGGGGATCGATATATCGCGTCTCATCTAGATGCGATATATCGATCCCCGAACGCGCTCCTGTCGACTCCGTAACTCCACCAACCCAAACGGCGGTAGCAGAGTCGACATGGAGAGCCACGGACATCGATCCCGCGCCGTGAGGACGGTAGGTGATTCGATATAAGATACTTCGACTTCAGCTACGTTATTCATGTAGCTGAAGTTGCGTATCTTATATCGATTTTCCCCCGTAGTGTAGACCTGCCCTAGGTCTCTTATATGACGGCTCAGAAGACTGAATGTAAGATAACCTGGCCAGCCCCAGCCCTGCTGTAGTTGCCACAGGGGAGGGGAGGAAGTGAGATGAGGATGGAGATGCAGGGTGTTAATTTAACAGGGTAAGGTACAGCACCAATTCCAGAACCCAGCCAATCTGGCCTCCAGCCTCTTGCGATCCACCAGATATCATGCCCCCGTCACCTGATACCTACCACAACCTTCAATTTCTTCTTCACACCTTCAGACACAAAAGTGCCCCACACCGCTGCCTTGACCTCAATGTCGTGAGATCCCAGCTGCAACGGCACAATCACTAATGGCACGGCCAGGGAGGACTTGGCTCTGATGTTAAGGATCTGCCGGTATTTAGCCTTGGAAGTGGATGCGCTGCAGAAAACTGGGTTGTGTATCAGCTCCAGCCGGACCTGAGAAGAGAACAGTTTCATGAGCAGGCAGTCTGCACACCATGACACTGTAGGGTATTGATCCAAAATGTACCCTCTGACTGGAGTTTGCCTTTAATCTTAATAAATAACAGACATGACTGTACTTACAAAGCATGTGACTGTATCCTGACCTCCTTCCTAAGAGGCCCTTCAGGACCACCTCCAGTTCTGTCTTGCCTCAGAGAGGCTGTCAAGCCTGTGGTGTTCCTGAGTGGAAGTAATGAGACCCATCTGGTCTGGCTACTGGTGTGAGTCAGCAGAAAGGCCCGAACCTGGTACCTCCTCACAGATTTGAGGCCCAGCCAGAGAAGAATGGCAGACAGAAGCGTATTCTTTTATCTCCCTCTATATCATTCAATCTTGCCAGAAGCTGGGAATAGGCAACAGGAGATGGATCACTTGATGATTGCCTGTTCTGTTCATTCCCTCTGAAGCACCTGGCACTGGTCGCTGTCAGAACACAGGATACTGGGATAGATGGACCATTGATCTGACCCAGTATGGCCATCTTAAGTTCTTAACTGGGTGGATTCCATAGCCCTGATCCTGCAAGGTTCTGAGCATCCAACAAGATCAATGGGAGACAAGAATGTCCAGCCCTAAAGGGATCAGGCCCTAGAAGAACAAGCCTTCCACCATTTTGTTTTGGTTTGGCTGTCTGTCAAAGCATTGACACCTCAGGTCCATTTCAGAGCCCCATGAGGAGGTGAGCTTACCTTAATTGTTTGGTCCCGATAGTTGTAGAGAATAGCCCGGATTTCCACCTGCTCATTCCTCACTACAGAGTAGGGCAGCCGGAAGTCAATGAAAAAATCTTTCATTACTGTTATCTCATAGGGGTCAGCCACACAGATCCCTGCAATGGGGAAAGACCCAGGGTCAGAGACAGGGGGGCTTATACTTTAGTCCTGAAACATGTCTGCTGTCTCCTCGATTGTTCCATCTCACTGTGACCTTTCCAAGGCCCATTGTGGCCTGGGGTCTTTCCCCCATTAGCTTTTCTGCCTGTTCTCTGGAGAGCTTGTGGTGTTCCTCACCTTTGGTCTCTGAAAGGCTCACAGCCAGGACTTCCCAGGTGGTGATGGAATCCTTCAGGAAAATAGGCAACGTCTTGGAAGAAATTCTACATGGAAAGAGAAAGACAGAGCCTGTTACAGAAGGAAGGAGCTAGGACTCATGGACATTCCCCAGCTAAGGGTTTAGATCAAAGGTGGGGAAACTACAGCCCGTTGACCACATCTGGCCCGCGGGACCCTCTTGCCTGGCTCCTGAGCTCTTGGCCTGGGAGGCTAGCCCCTGGCCCCTCCCCTGCTGTCCCCTCTCCCCTGCAGCCTCAGCTCACTGCTCCGCCGGCGCAATGTTCTGGGCAGCGAGGCTGAGAGCTCTTGCCGGGCAGTGCAGCTGCAGAGCCAGCCTGACCTGGTGCTCTGTGCTGCGCGGTGGTATGGCTGGCTCCAGCCAGACGGCGTGGCTGCCTGTCCTGATGCTCTGGGTGTCACGGCTGTAGCGCCACCAGCCACTAGTGCTCCAGGCTGCCCAGTAAGGGGGCATGGAGCAGAAGGGATTGGATAGAGGGCAGGGGAGTTCGGGGTGGTGGTCAGGGGGCAGGAGTGTGGATAGAGATTAGGGCGGTTAGAGGGTGGGGAACAGTGGGGGTTAAATGGGGGTAGAGGTTCCAGGGGACAGTCAGTAATGAGAGGAGGGGTTGGATGGGGCAGCAGGGGGCAATCAGGGGCTGGGGGTCCAGGGGAGGCCAGCGCACAGGGAGGGGTGGATAGGGCAGGGGACCTGGAGGGGCTATCAGGGGACAGAGAATGGGGGGATTGGATGGGGTAGGATTCCCAGAGAGGCCATCAGGGGGTGAGAAGGGAGGAGAGTCGGATGGGGGCTAGGACGTGGCCACACCTGGCTGTTTGGGGAGGCACAGCCCCCCAACCGGCCCTCCATACAATTTCGGAAACCCAATGTGGCCCTCGGGCCAAAACATTTGCCTGCCGCTGATCGAGATCCTTCTATCTTAGGACTGACATCCATGGTAAAGCCTTCTTCACCAAACCACTGAAATATAAAGCAGCAAAGAATCCTGTGGCACCTTATAGACTAACAGACGTTTTGCAGCATGAGCTTTCGTGGGTGAATACCCACTTCTTCGGATGCATGCAGTGGAAATTTCAGGGGCAGGTGTGTATATATAAGCAAACAAGAAGCTAGAGATAACGAGGTTAGATCAATCAGGGAGGATGAGGCCCTGTTCCAGCAGCTGAGGTGTGAAAACCAAGGGAGGAGAAACTGGTTCTGTAATTGGCAAGCCATTCACAGTCTTTGTTTAGTCCTGAGCTGATGGTGTTAAATTTGCAGATGAACTGGAGCTCAGCAGTTTCTCTTTGAAGTCTGGTCCTAAAGTTTTTTTGCTGTAGGATGGCCACCTTAAAATCTGCTATTGTGTGGCCAGGGAGGTTGAAGTGTTCTCCTACAGGTTTTTGTATATTGCCATTCCTAATGTCTGATTTGTGTCCATTTATCCTTTTCCTTAGAGACTGTCCAGTTTGGCCGATGTACATAGCAGAGGGGCATTGCTGGCATATGATGGCATATATTACATTGGTGGACGTGCAGGTGAATGAACTGGTGATGGTGTGGCTGATCTGGTTAGGTCCTGTGATGGTGTTGCTGGTGTAGATATGTGGGCAGAGTTGTCCAGGATTTCCGGGTTTGTGGATCTTGGGTACGCCCCATCATCTCTGGCATTGGAACTCTCACTGAAGGACTGTCTGGTTATGTGGACTCTCTACTCAGACCCTACGCCACCAGCACTCCCAGCTATCTCCGTGACACCACTGATTTCCTGAGGAAACTACAATGCATTGGTGACCTTCCAGAAAACACCATCCTAGCCACCATGGATGTAGAGGCTCTCTACACAAACATCCCACACACTGATGGAATACAAGCTGTCAGGAACAGTATCCCTGATGATGCCACAGCACAACTGGTTGCTGAGCTCTGTGCCTTTATCCTCACACACAACTATTTCAAATTTAATGACAATATATATCTCCAGATCAGTGGCACCGCTATGGGCACCCACATGGCCCCACAATATGCCAATATTTTTATGGCCGACCTGGAACAACGCTTCCTCAGCTCCCGTCCACTCACGCCCCTTCTCTACCTACGCTACATTGATGACATCTTCATCATCTGGACCCATGGGAAGGAGACTCTGGAAAAATTCCACCATGATTTCAACAGCTTCCACCCCTCCATCAACCTCAGCCTGGACCTATCTACACGGGAGGTCCACTTCCTAGACACCACGGTGCAAATAAGTGGTGGTCACATTAACACCACCCTATACCGAAAACCTACCGACCGCTGTGCCTACCTTCATGCCTCCAGCTTCCATCCCGGGCACACCACAAGATCCATTCTCTACAGCCAAGCACTGAGGTACAACCGTATCTGCTCTAACCCCGCAGACAGAGACCAACACCTAGAAAATCTCCACCAAGCATTCTCAAGACTACAGTACCCACACGAGGAAATAAGGAAACAGATCAACAGAGCCAGATGTGTAACCAGAAGCCTCCTACTGCAAGACAAACCCAAGAAAGAAACCAACAGGACTCCACTGGCCATCACATACAGTCCCCAGCTCAAACCCCTCCAACGCATCATCAGGGAGCTACAACCCATCCTGGACAATGATCCCACACTTTCACAGGCCTTGGGTGGCAGGCCAGTCCTCGCCCACAGACAACCTGCCAACCTGAAGCATATTCTCACCAGCAACTGCACACCGCACCATAGTAACTCTAGCTCAGGAACCAACCCATGCAACAAACCTCGATGCCAACTCTGCCCACATATCTACACCAGCAACACCATCACAGGACCTAACCAGATCAGCCACACCATCACCGGTTCATTCACCTGCACGTCCACCAATGTAATATATGCCATCATATGCCAGCAATGCCCCTCTGCTATGTACATCGGCCAAACTGGACAGTCTCTAAGGAAAAGGATAAATGGACACAAATCAGACATTAGGAATGGCAATATACAAAAACCTGTAGGAGAACACTTCAACCTCCCTGGCCACACAATAGCAGATTTTAAGGTGGCCATCCTACAGCAAAAAAACTTTAGGACCAGACTTCAAAGAGAAACTGCTGAGCTCCAGTTCATCTGCAAATTTAACACCATCAGCTCAGGACTAAACAAAGACTGTGAATGGCTTGCCAATTACAGAACCAGTTTCTCCTCCCTTGGTTTTCACACCTCAGCTGCTGGAACAGGGCCTCATCCTCCCTGATTGATCTAACCTCGTTATCTCTAGCTTGCTTCTTGCTTGCTTATATATACACACCTGCCCCTGAAATTTCCACTGCTTGCATCCGAAGAAGTGGGTATTCACCCACGAAAGCTCATGCTGCAAAACGTCTGTTAGTCTATAAGGTGCCACAGGATTCTTTGCTGCTTCTACAGAACCAGACTAACACGGCTACCCCTCTAATACTTGAAATATAAAGCCATCTCTGGGGAAGAACTCAGCAGTCCAAGTTCTGCACCAGCCACAGGACACAACCTCTTTTAAAAGTCTCAAGGGTTGGGATATTAATTCTAGTGACCCAGTCTAATTCCAAGCAGGGGAATTATATTCCATTTCAGAGGAGAGGGGCCTGACCCATCATTTCATTTACCATAAAAAAAAAAAAGCTTCAGCCATCCGATTAGAAAGCACCATCAATATCACATGTCTCAGCAACCCAATAACACACCGTGAACAACAAACACAAATGAGGAACGGTTCCCAACAGGATAAAAAGCAAACACTAAACAGCCAGACACCTACATCCATATTCTAGTACCTAAATCAGCAGCCTGTTTTTTCATTAGAGCTGAAGCCAGAGGATACCACTGGCTGCTCAGCATCTCTGGAAGTCGGGCCAGTTCTTTTAAGTACCTAAATATGGGCTCAAAACTGGAGGAACTGAATTAAATTCTTGGGTCTCTGTTATACAAAAGGTGGGACTAGATGATCTAATGGCCCCTTCTGGCATTAAAATCTAGGAGTGACTCTATGAATATGGATCAGCTGCTGAATGCTGAGCCTAATTTATGACAAAAACTCCACCCAGCTCTACTGAGGATCTTGCTGGTGGAGAGACACTAACTTCAGTGGGAGCTACACCATGCCACGTCTGAATGTGGCCTTTTGATGGGAGTGACACGGCCACATGCTCTTACCCCAGTTCATTTGGTCGCTCAGTCAGCTGCTCCACTTGCCACAGCCAGCTCTCTGGAAACTGGCTCCTTGAGGTGATATCTTTGTCGGACATGAAAACTTCATCTAAGAAATCTGGGAAGTTAAATCACAGACCGTCTGGCTCTGCAGTGACACTGATTGGGATGGGGCAAACCTGAAAGGATTCGGGGGTTGGCCTGCTCTAGAACTGATCTAAAAGCATCCCTGATTGGACCTACGTTGCCAAGTTTTGATGCTGCCAGCCCAGAAAAGCATGAATTAGAGTTTGGCTTCTTCTCTCCATGCCTGCCTTGCTGTTCCCCCATGAGCTAGCCTTTTCTGGGCTCCTATAACACTGATATAAGCCACTGGCTCAGTGCTACATGTGCGCCCTTTAGTGGATATTCTGCAAAGGTAAGAGACTACTACTATTCCTAGCTAGGGAGTTACCCTTTTAGCTCAAGTGGTAGAGGACTGTGCTTTAGAAACAAAGGTTAAACCTCAGCGGCGACCTGTGAAAAGGTTATTACCCTGACTCATCTGGGTCCCCATATCAACATGGTGCAACACTAACAGGATTGCAGCCACTGCATTCATGCCCATCTCCCCCATAGGAGATCTGTGAACATGGGCAGCGTTGATTCATGTGGTGTGGTCTTATTTCTCTAACAACTCCCCCTGTCTTGCTCCTCTGAGTGATATTGAAACCCTTGTACTTGCTTCTTGCAAGTTCCAGGTGGAGCTCTGTCACGGAGTGTGGGGGAGTCAGGGTCCTGCACCCCGGCTTCCTGCGACTCACCAGGACTCTCAGCGAGCCAGTAAAGCAGAAGGTTTATTTAGACGACAGGAACACAGTCCAGGACAGGGTCTTGCAGGCACAGACAACAGGATCCCCCCTGTTAGGTCCCTCTTGGGGTCCCAGGAGCCCCACAGCCCCATTGGAGAATCAGAGCCCTGTCTGTGCTTCCCTTCCTTCCCCAGCCAGCTCCAGACTCCCCAACCCCCTCCAGCCCCTCCTCTCTGCTCAGCCCCTTTCCCGGGCCAGGAGGTCACCTGATCCCTTTGTCTCCAACACCTTCAGCTCACACCTTTGCAGAGGAGGGTGCCAGGCCATCAGTTGCTAGGAGACAGAGTGTCAGGCATTTAGGTGCACTGGCCTTTTGCTTTGCTAGATACTTAAGAACTGCATAGAGGACACTGAGGCACCAACACAGCATTCACAGACCCCAGGAAGAACAGTACAGCTCCCGCTGCATCTTCTCCCGTATGGTCTTGATATAATTGCAGCAGTCAAGGAAGGTCTTCTTGCATTCATCTGTATCCAGGATGTACCCAACCCGCTTCTCGCAGCTGTGCCCCATGGGGTTCTCGTGCATCCCGTCTTCACAGCATTTCTTCAGCTTCCGGTCCTGGTAATCTGCCGCTGAAATGTACAAGCCAGAAGGTCATTCCTACCAAGCTTCTTCTAGTCCTCACTCTCTCGCTCTCGTTAATTTACTAGTAGACATGGCCAAAGAAGGAACATAGGAACTGGCACTCTGCTATAATCCAGTATCTTGTCTCTAACAGTGACTAGCACCAGCTGCTTCAGAGAAAGGTGCAAGAAACCCCATAGCAGAATTACCTGCCCACAGTGAGGTTCCTTCCTGACCCCAATTAGAGGTTGGCTCATGCCCTGAAGCATGGGGATGTATAGGTCTTCTTAAAAAATCCTATCGTATGGAATGGTAAACATCCTCCTTTTCCATGTAAATGGCTCATCCTTTTTTGAATCCTGCTAGGCTCTTGGCCTCAATACAATCCTGTGGTGGTGAGTACTATGGGTTAGTTATGCATTGTGTATGAAAATAGTTCCTTTTATAAATTCTTAATTAGAAACCATTCAGTTGGGTTGAGTGTCTCCTTGTGCTTCTATGGGTAATGTAACAATGTAGCTGTTGTTGTTATTTGAGTTGTGTAGCACTTTGGGTCCCCAGTCATGGCCTAGAACCCCACAGTGCTGGGGGCTGAACCAACACAGAACAGAGAGACGGTCCGTGCCCCAAAGAGCAAGTTACCATTCATTGTTTTCTATCCCTCTCTCGCATCCTCTCTATAAACTGACCGGTTCCAATCTCTCCCCATGTGGAATTCTATCCAGACTCCCCCATCTCCTGCTACAGGAAATGCAGCTGGCAGGAGGCTGTAGCAGGGTGAAACTGGTCACGCTAGGGAATCACATTTCTGCTTTGCATGCTTGCTTTGACCAAGGATAGCAACCCCCCTGATTAGTACCTACCTTTGTTTGCCTTATACTCAATGAGCTGAACGGAGCGACGCCGGCGTTTTGCTGGCTGGGGACACTCTGGATCTGCAGAAGGAAGTGAGAAATAGAAATTATAATCCCACCTACCAAGTGAGGCCTACACTCAACTTGCTGCCATTTCTCGGTCTGTATGTAACAGGGTAACTTTCGAACACCACATCTGGTCAGTTACCAAATTTCCGAGAATGGTTTAGGCCTCAATGAGTGGAACCCCATTGATTTAGGGGGAAATCAGGAAACCAGAAAAGCCATTTTGGCACATAACATATTGCTCCTTCCTGTCCCAGCTGGGAGCCACATAAGAGCTGTTGGGCAGATGCTCAGCCAGCCAGGGCAACCGGAAAGAGGAGAGTGAAGAAGGCTTCATTCTTTCCTCCCTCCTCGTGCGCTGCCCCAAAAAGCCTGTAGCCTGGGGCAGAGATAGAGTCAGAGAGAAGAATCAACCATCTGCCTGTCCCCTCCAGGCCAGGGGGAAGAAAGATATTTTGGAAGTGGGAGAAACCCAATGGACTAGAAGAGAAGGTCTTTGAATCCCCTCCTTGGAACCATCCTATTCTTAAAATTAATCCCTCTTTTAATAGGTGGAGGCCAGTGGGAATCAAGGACCTTATTCTCATCCCCCATTGTAACCCCAACATTTCCATTCCTAGGCCAGTCCAGTGGGATTTGCCCTGCTAGACCGATGTCCCTACTCTGGGCTTGTGGCGTAGGTCACTGTGCCTTGTTTTGCTGACTCTTTCCTCCCTTCCTCCATCGCTCATGGCGACCATTCAGAGTGATACCTGTTCTCTGGGGGGTGGAAATCCTACTGCTTGTCTCCAGGGCCAGTCCAGCATCCATAAATACCCCCAGATTGTTCTTTCCACTGCCAGCCGTACAGCCAATGTCACTCTTCTCCACCGAGTGCCAGATCTGTGTGATGCAAACATAATGGTTGAGAGATTATTGTTAACAATGACACTTCCCATTTATACGGTGCCATCCAGCATGATCCCAAAGCATTATACAGGCTGTGAGCCAGATTCTGGTCTCAGGTACAACCATGCAATCTGCAGTAACTCCACTGACTTCCTTTGACTTGTTCTGTGTTTGCTGTAGTGTAAATGAAAGCAAATTATGAGTCGTAAGTAAAGGATTTATTGCAACTCAGTCTCCACTGAAATGTGTCCACCTTTGGGATGGAGCACAACAGCCATTCTGCACCAGCAACACAACCAATTTTAGGAAGAGAAAGAAAAAATTATGCAGCCAGTTGAACCCAGACAGAGAAGGATATTAGGCAGAGAGAAATGAAATACCCAAGTTAGAATTCAGTCAAAGCACCAGGGCCCTAACCCGTGTTGAAAGGGTCGCAGGACATTAAATGACCAGAACCTGTGTTTGATATGTCAGCTGACAAATGGCATTTTCAGTAGCATTGCATCCCCTAAAACCTTGATAGGGCCCGGGGATCAGTGCTGACTCACAAGAAAGCGCACCCTCTGTTGAGTCACTAACACTTTTCCCTGCAGCACAGCGCCCCCTTATGTTGCACTGGGACATTGGTTCAGCACTGACTGGGAGGGGACAGCACTGCCTGCTGAGACCCCACTCCACTCAATACAGCACAGCATCCGCTATCGCCGCATTGGGTGCAGTGGGTGCAGCTCTGACTGGGGGAGGGAGAGCGCCCCCTACTGAGAACACCCCGACTCCCTGATGTACAGCACCACCATGGGCACTGGGGTGAGAACTGCCTCTGAAGGGGGAGCCCCCCTACTGCATCATTCACACAGTCCCCTACAACCCAGCTCCATCTGGGGCAACACTGTCCAAAGGGCAGGGTGTCCTTTAGTGTGTCCAGAACAGCACTCCTTGCAGTACCCTGGGTTTCACTGGGTGTCTCCCAGCCAAGTACTGACCTGGCCTGGCCCAGCTCAGTTAAAGTACAGTGGAGCTCACACCCCAAGCAGCAGCTCTGCAAACAAAAGGCTCACTTTGCTTTTCGCCATCCTGGGGCGTAGAGCAAGGATAAGGGCTGAGTTGCATTTCCCGCTATAAACATCACAAGTTACAACCAACATCTTTCATGCCCCACCTTAGATTGTGTAATTTTGTGCTTTTTGTTCAGAACGTAGACTCCTTTGTCCACAGCCACCAGGCCGACATAAGCTCTGTGGTCTCCTTCCAGCTTGAGTTTCATTGGCGTTCCCGGCTCATGGATTCTCCTGTCTTTGTTGGAGGCTCCTTTCACCACTAGCTGTATGAAAGAGTGAAGGGAGAGGTTTTGTTTTAAAGCAGAGGGAGCAGCTAAGAGCTTGTCCTTTGCAAAACATAGGAGAAAAGGAGGTAAGATCTCAGCTTCCTTGAGCATCCGAAAGCCTAGTTCTGATCTCAAGGGCAGCTGTGTAAATCTGGAGTAGCTCCACTGACTTCAGTGCTGTTACTCCATATTCATGAGGGTGTAAACTGAGAGCAGAATCGGACCCAATCTCCATGAGGTCCCTTTGTTCGAGCCATGATGGAAAGGTGACTTTGTCCCTCAGGCAGCCCTGAGAAATCTACAAAGTTTGAAGTGTAATGGATCTGCTCTGTGGGCCCAATTCTGATCTCACACTGGTATAAATCAGGAGCAATTAACTGGAGTTACAGCAGTGTAGCATTGTTGTTAAATCACAGTCAGGTCCCCTATAGGCATCTGGAGTTACATCTGCTGAATTCATGGGCCAAAAATAAATATCTTACTCCTGTTAGCCCCAAAGAGCCAGCCCAGCCTTCGGAGCTGGAGCTGGAATCAATTCTGATGGCCACATCATCAGCAAAATGGCTAATTATGGTGCAGATACAAAGCCAGATACTCAGCTGGTGCAAGTCAGTATAGCTCCATCCACTTCAATCCACAGAGTCTTTATTGCTGAGCTAGAAGAAACCACAACTTGACTCCCGGATCCTAGAGTGGGTTGACAGCATTGGTGTGTGGGGGCTGGGGAACATCTTTGTACGTGTAAAGCGATCAAATCTGATTCAGAATTTGCTGGGAGACAGTCAATGAGAAACCCCACGGTGCCATTTGTAGAGTCCCTTTTGAGAGTCAGTCGGCACTTTCAGTCTAGGAAAAACTCCCCTGTAATGACACCTTCATAGGTATTAACATGTAGAAGGCCAACCTGAATCTCAACCTACCGTTCCCATGCAAGTGTCCTGGATGTCCAGCCAGACCGAGTCTGCTACAATCTCTGAATTTCCTACTTGGTAGTAAGCCACGATGCGGAATGAAGGGATGAGATCTGGAGTGATGGGCAGGGACATGGTCACCAGATTTTGTCCCGCCTGCCTGGCCTGTCTCCCTACACGAATGATCTTCCCTTTGTTCAGGATCTAACAGGGAAACATGAGATGTGGATTGTTAAAGGCCACAAGAGTTAACACAATGGGTGATTCATATTCCATGAATCTTCCCATCCACCTGTTTTCTACTAGTAAGAGATGGTCACTTGCAACTTTTCAGGTGGGCATTTACATCTGAGCGGAGAGAGGAAAATAAGCTAAAATCCATGTGTTGCAGGAATAGGCTCTAGATGCAGTGGTGCTAATATTCACCAAATCTGATTCCCAGATCTGAGTATTGTTTATGTTTCGCCAACAGAGACCATCCCTCCTTTCCCCCATCCCACTCGCCAAATATACTTCATATCTGCGCTACATGGCAACTTTATTATTTGATTGTCCAGCTCTAAAAATAACACAGTGGACCTACTACTCTGCGCTGAAAATGTAGCACTGAAGTCTGGTGTTTAGAACAGGGAACTGAGAGCAGGGACTCCTGGGCTCCATCCCCAGTTCTAAGAGGAAATATGCTCTAGTGCAGGGGTGGGCAAACTTTTTGGACCAAGGGCCACATCTGGGTGGGGAAATTGTATGCAGGGTCAGGGCAGGGGGTTGGGGTGGAGTAGGGAGTGCGGGGTGTGGGATGGGGTGCGGTGTGCAGGAAGGGGCTCAGGGCAACAGGTTGGGGTGGAGGGGGGTGCGGTGTGCATGAGAGGGCTCAGGGAAGGGGGTTGGTGTGCAAGAGGTGTGCGGACTATGCAGGGCCACCAAGGGGGGGGGGGAAGTGGGGCAATTTGCCTCAGGCCCCGGGCCCTGCAGGGGCCCCCACGAGAATATAGTATTCTATAGTATTGCAACTTTTTTTTATGGAAGGGACCCCTGAAATTGCTTTGCCCCAGGCCCCTTGAATCCTCTGGGCGGCCCTTGGATTATGAGGGGGCTCAGTGCAGGGGTTGGGTTGCAGGAGGGGTGCGGGGTGTGGCAGGGGGCTCAGGGAAGGGGGTTGGGGTGCACAGGGTGCAGCAGGGAGCTTAGGGCAGGGGGTTGGGGTGCAGGAAGGCTGCAGACTGCAGGAGGGGGCTCAAGGCAGGGGGTTGAGGTGGAGGGGTGCAGGGTGCGGTAGGGGGCTCAGGGCAGAGGTTGGAGTGCAGGGGGGTGCAGGGTGCAGCAGGGAGCTCAGGGCAGGGGGTTGAGGTGCAGGAGGGGTGCAAGGTGTACAAGGGAGCTCAGGGCAGGGTGCTGGGGTACAGGAGGGGTGTGGGGTGTGGCAGGGGGTTCAAGGGAGGGAGTTGGAGTGCAGGAGGGTGTGGGGTGTGGCAGAGGGCTCAGCGGGTTGGAGTGCAGGACGGGTGTGCCGTGCAGGCAGGGGGCTTAGGGCAGGGAGTTGGGGGACAGGGTGCAGGCGGGGTTTTGGCTCCGCCCCCACGCCGCTTACCTAAAGCGGCTCCAGGGTGACAGAGGAGGGCACTGGGGCCAGGGCAGGCTCCCTGAATGCCTACCCTGGCCCCACGCTGCGCAGCTCCAGAAAGCATTGTGGCCCCTGGGCCCTGCCCTTGCTGTGCCTCCAGGTACCTCCCCCGAAGCTCCCATTGGCTATGGTTCCCTGTTCCTGGCCAATGGGAGCAGCGGGGGACGGTGCCTGGAGGCAAGGGCAATGCACAGAGCCCTCTGACCCCCAACCCAGGGGCTGCAGGGACATGGTGCCGGCCACTTCTGAGAGCGGCGTGGGGGCTCGCGGTGCCATGGGGGGCAATCCCGCAGGCCAGATCCAAAGCCCTGAGGGGCTGGATCCAAAGCCCTGAGGGGCCGGATCCGGCCCGTGGGGCATAGTTTGCCCACCCCTGCTCTAGTGAGTGCATGGGAGGAGTCAGGACTCCTGGTTCCAGCTGCAACTCGAAGAGGATGTATGGTTTAGTGGCGAATGCAGAGGCATGGTTGTTAGGACTCTTGGGTTCTATCTCCAGCTCCTGGAGGAAGTGGGCTCTATTGATTATCACAGGGCCTGGAATCAGTAACCAGAAGTGGACAAGGGTTTGTCCCCATGGCTGACTTTATTTCATTCACACTGCGACAGGGTGCTGGGCAAAGGGATGCAGCTTCAGCCCTCTGTCATGCCGGCTCCTTACTAGGGGAACAAATTAAAGCAGGCTACAAGAAGGATGTGGATAAATTGGAGAGAGTCCAGCGGAGGGCAACAAAAATGATTAGGGGGCTGGAGCACATGACTTATGAGGAGAGGCTGAGGGAACTGGGATTGTTTAGCCTGCAGAACAGAAGAATGAGGGGGGATTTGATAGCTGCTTTCAACTACCTGAAAGGGGGTTCCAAGGAGGATGGATCTAGACTGTTCTCAGTGGTAGAAGATGACAGAACAAGGAGTAATGGTCTGAAGTTGCAGAGGGGGAGGTTTAGGTTAGACATTAGGAAAAACTTTTTCACTAGTAGGGTGGTGAGGAACTAGAATGGGTTCCCTAGGGAGGTGGTGGAATCTCCTTCCTTAGATGTTTTTAAGGTCAGGCTTGACAAAGCCCTGGCTGGGATAATTTAGTTGGGTTTGGTCCTGCTTTGAGCAAGAGGTTGGACTAGATGACCTCCTGAGGTCCCTTCCAACCCTGAGATTCTATGAGGTAACCTGGCCCTAATTGGAGAGGCAGAGACAGCTGCTACCTAATTAGCCTGTGGCTGCATAAAAGCCTCAGGGGAAGGAAGCCAGAGGAAAGCAGGAGAAAAGAATAAATGCAGGGGATGAAAGCAGGGAGGTAGCTCTCCCTCCCTCCCTCCTGCCTGCAGACGGGGAGGATTACTTCTTCATGGTGAAACAGTGGTGGAAACAAGCCTGAAAATAAAGTGCACCAGTGCACTGTGTTTACTAAACCCAGGGTCTCAGAGTGACTTTGTGAACCTAGCAGAGGCAGAAGGGGGCCCTGCCACACTCTGCTACACACACAATCCATATACTGCCTGTTTCTGAAGAATTTTCTGCTACAGGTTCTCCTTACATGCAGTGGGAATATTAAAGGACATGTGGAAACTCAGATGATGCTTAAATTCCAGGAGATCCCAGTACCCAGGGACGCAGCACTTACTATGTAGGTGAAATACTGGATCTGGTTCAGAACAGCTGGACTGTTGCTCTTCAGGTGGAAATTCACAGATAAGTTGTCTCCAGGTTTGAGCTCAGAAGCCATCACCGCCAGATGGAGATAGTTCTGAGACCCTCCTTGGGACTGATAGGCTTCAGCCACCATGGACTTAGAGGCCTGGCGGTTTGCTGGGAGGTTGGGATGGGCAGTTTTTACCTGTAGGGGAGGTGGAGATAAAATCCTAGTTGAATCTGGGAGTGAGCTTAGGGTCTCTAGCCCCTCACACTGGGTCACACCATGAGCAATAGCAAAGGAAGCTTCACTGAGTTGCCATTTTTGGTGGATTCTGCTACTAACAGCCATTCTAAGCATGATACCTCAGAGAAACGCCAAATGCCACTTTTAATTGGCCTGTCGCTTCGGCACAGTCCTGCTGGGACTCCAGATTTCTGGACTGTCAGAGAACATGTCCCTGAACAGAGGAGACTGCCTTGCCCCTTGCAGGAGAGAGGAATATAGAGGGACTCTCTCCTCAAGCGTCTGGACACAGATAGATCCAGTGTTCTCTCGGGCTTCGTAGCTTGAGCCTGGTGTCACCTCACAGGGTCTTCACACTAAGCAGCCATGCGCTGTCTGCAGGCCTCCTTTGCTGCATGGTGGGTACCTTCATTGTGGCAAGGGGAATAATCTGGACCTGCTTATGCTCATGTCAATGTTTACTGGGATCTCTTCTGGCCCCATGATGGAGCACTGGTTACATGGTGATTGGAGCATCTCCAAAACTCAGTGGCATACAGGAAACTGACCCCAGGCGCAGATGGAATGCACAGAGTTCAGTTACCCCCCTGCTCAGTGCATGAGAGGGGAGTGAATGCCACCAACAGGGCATTGTCCTCAGGGTGCATATAGTACTTAGCCCAGACTCAGCGTTAGAAGGTTACTCACCATGATGGGAACCTGCGGCCTATCCCCTGGCATGTTTATAATCAGCTTGGCAGTTCCATCTCCCTGGGTAGACCCAGCCGACTGGAATCCTTCGGCCTGTACTGGGACATGGGGGGCTGGAGAGCCATCGGGGTTTGTGACGTAGACCTGAGGGGCACGATCAAAAAGGGATGCGTCAAACAAATGGTGCAGCGCTCCCTGCATGTGTAGCATTTCAGGTCCATAGGTTCAAAGGTATTTAGGTGCCTAACTTCTATGGATTTCAATGGGAATTAGGCACCTAAATAACTTTGAATGGGGCCTTAATGATCTTCTGTATCACACCACAAAATGCATACACATTTTAAAAAGTACAAGCATACAAAACTATAAAAACCACAACTTCAACTCTTCTCCTAATTTCAGTTTACACTTTTATACACCCAACAAAACAATATACAAAAATTAAGACTAAATTGATTCATGTAGGCCAGAGAGGAAATTAATTTCACGCTAGTCTTTTCTTGTTTTGGCCCCAGGCAAATAAGGCAACTGCCCATCTAACCAAAACAGTTAATTGGAGTAGTCAAGCCAGTTAGTCAAGACTTCCAAATATTTCTTGAATCTATGGATGCTCCTTAAATAATGGAGCCAGAGAGACACATTTGTTGCGCTAACATCCGTCGTGTCCAGTTGGTTACAAATATCTTCAACTCTGATCTTAATTAAAGTTTTAACACGCTGACTTAGGGGATGTCTAGGCTGCAGTTGTATGCACGCCATGGCTGCTGGCTGTGGCGCTCTGTGCCCCTCTAGTGGCACTTAAATCACTTAGTGAGTAATGAGTCTACTACAGCCTTAGCTAAGTGCCTTGTGGCTTTTAGCTCATGCAGTAACAGGTCATGTAATTAGCTCCAGAGATCCCATGTTCGATCCCGGCTGCCGACAGACCCTGGTCGTTTTCATTACCCAATCACAGGGTGGACGCAGCTCAAGCTGACGTACCCATGTAGCTTTAATCTCACTACCCCGGGTCCTGGAATGGTGAAGCCAAGGCAGCATGAGCATCAGCACAGGCTAGCCCCATGAGTAATTATCCAGGGGCCAGGGTGGGCTTGTATAGCTAGTGCTGCCACAGTTTCACTGTTCCTGGACCCAAGCTAGGTGAAGGAAGCTAGTTCAGGGATGTCAGCTAGAGCTCCAGGCGCACCCCATGACTGCAGTCTAGACGTATCCTTTGAGTGCTGACAAGACCTGGGTCTGAAAACTCTCAAGACTGCAGAGATCAATGGCCTTGCAAAAGCCAAGGGCATTTTAAAGGTTTAAACCTATTACGCTGTTGCTCCAAACAGAACCTTGGTAACCGACGTAAATTCAATCCTACTCTGAAACCAACCCTTACATATTGGGCTTTGGCTGATGTAGAACATTCATCAACCTCTGTCCTACATAAATCAGCTGGGGTTTAGTTAAGAAGATCAAGTATTCTCCCCAAGAATGTATTTTGCACTACCTCTAATGACCATAGGCACCGACTCTGTGGGTGCTCCGGTACTGGGGCACCCACTAGGGAAAAAAAGTGGGTGCTCAGCACCCACTGGAAGGCCCCACTGATCAGCTCCTCCCCCTCCCTCCCAGCGCTGAGAATCAGTTCAGCAGTGGGGAAGAGGTGCTAGGGGGTGAGGGGGAGGAGAAGGCAGGGCAGAGCGGGGGCAGGAAGAGGTGGGGTGGGGCCTTGGGGGAAGAAGTGGAGTGGGGGAGGGGCCCGGGGCACAGCAGGAATCGAGCACCCCCACCCCTCGGGAAATCAGAAAGTCAGCACCTCTGACCTAAGATCTTTCCAGCCCCAAATTTCCGCCCAGTATAAAATTTGAGCACCCACGTTAGTCCTAAGCATTCAGAGAGCCGGTGCAATTAAATTACCTCCATGCACACAAGAAAAACAGACAGCTACTTGCATGGATCTTACGGTTCAGCTCTTTGACTCTTTTTTATGTTTATCCCATTCATCACTGTACGTAAAGCAAATATGCAGATAAGAAATGGACTTAACCTGCTCATTACTGTGGTCACCAATTACTTGTTTATGCACCTTTGGTCTGCAGCCAAAGATAATTGCTTCAGTTCTCTGCTAATTTATAGTCTTACGCGCCTGCTGACAGAAAACTACTAAATTCCCTTCACAAACTCTTCAGCCCCAGAGGAGTGTGGGACCCCAAGCCATGTTCTCTGCAGACAAGAGGACTGAGACTGATTGGTTCAGAATTTTAGGAGCATAATATTTCTCCCCCTATAATGCAGCCCAACTCGCTGGGAGAAGAATCATTCTGTCAGTGCCACTTTTGAAATTCCGCCACATCCTCCTATCCGCAATGATCCCTCTGCCCCCTATTTCTGCAAATTCCCCCCCCCCCACCCTTTGCAACTCCTGACCTGTGCCCAATTCCCCTCTACAGTCAGGAAAGTCTGAAGCACCAGCAACTAACACACAGTCCAGGGAATATTATCCCCCAGTACACGAGTGACCCCAGGGCACATTTGGGGCCAAGCCTGTAGCTAGGTGCCATTCCACACCTTGTATTTGCTGTCAGCTTTTGGGCCAGACTCTGCTCTTGTTAGTCGGATGTAAACCTAGAGTGATTCCATTGCATTTAGTGGAGTCACTGGAATTAGGTTGGTGTAACTGAGATCGGAAAGTGGCCCTTTGTTTCTGTTCTTATACCACCCTCATTACCTTAGTACCCATAGTTCTCTCCTCTCTCATACGCATGCGCAGCACATTTCATTAGGGTGTGCACCCAGGGAGCCCCACCCTACCCTAGCCCCCCCGCCCCCCCGCTCTGCCCCTATCCATTCCTCTTACTACCTACCCCCTGGCTGCCCCCCTCATAACCTCCAATCCCCCCTGCTCCTTGTCCCCTGACTACCCCGTCCTGGGACCCCTGCCCCTAACTGCCCCCCAGGATCCCACCCCCTATCTAAGCCTCCATGCTCCTTGTCCCCTGACTGCTCCCCTAGGACCCAAACAGTGCCCCATGGGAGCGCGCAGCCCCAGCCCCCAGAGCGCTGTGCATGCAGTGGCATGGCTCCAGGGGATGGGGAAAGGCGGGGGAGGGGCCGGCGACTTGCTGTGCTTGGCCGGGCGCTCCATCCCAGGAGCTCGGACCCCGTGGCTTGCCACGACAGGAGAGTGGGACTATTTTCCCATCCCTGCATTAGGGTTGCCTGGGCTCACCCGGCACATCCCGTGCACATGCCTATGTGCTCTTTATACACCTTGAGTAACAATGGGCATGATCCAGAAGAAGAGATATTACCATGAGTTCAAATGGCATCCCCGGCTTGAAGTACTTGGGTGTTTTTGTGAAGTGGATCTGATAGGGAGATGTCACAATGTTAATTCCGGTTTTCTCTGCTTCAACCATGTCGCTGCCTGCAGAGAAAAGCCATAGGTCAATTAAAACTGAGCTAGGGAATACAGATTTTGTCTTTAAGAGTAAAACACAAAGAATAGGCCATGGTCAAATGTTGATTCAGTGCTGCTGATTCTTGTGATTTTATCATGAGTCTCCTGTTTTAATTCCTTGTCTTCAAGCCCCAGCTGCTAGAATCACCATATGACATGAGAATCTCAGCTGTCATTTAAAAGAAGAAATAAGTTTCTAACCCTCCTGGTTGCAGAGAAAAGCTTCAAAACATGTTTCCAGTGCGATCTAATGCCTCAAAAGCCAGGAGGGAATGAAGAAGCACCCAAAGTTTATTATTGAAAAAAAAATCATGATTTTTTCATATGATCTCTTGATTTTGGGAGTGGGGGGACTGACTTGTGATTTTTGCACATTATGGGTAGGCATTACTGCAGGACATTGAGCCTGATTCTGTTCTCGCACCAGTATAAATCAAGAATAACTCCCCTATAGTCAGTGGCACTGTAGCAGTGAAAACAGAATCAGCTCCTTTCATGCTAAAACGACTTATTTTAGCTTTTAAAGAAGCAACAAGAAAGAACAAAAACAAAGTCTCTGGGAGAGAGAGAGAGCACAGAGTGTGTGTATCTATATAATAAGATTCCAGGACTGTCACTCTGTCCATGTACCACTCTGAAGCCTAGAACGTCTGTTGCATCTGTGTGAAGTGATGGAAGCAGCTCTATATGCAAGAGAAGGGGTCTTTTTAGTTACAATATCACCAGGTTCAATCGTCACCGGGGTTTGAAGTCTGTTACAGGTCAATTTTTAAGTCCTCAGCCATTCTGACTTTACCAGCCTGGTGTACAGGTCCAGTAAGGCATGTGCCATGCCAAGAGTCCTAGACCATTGTGATATCACACAACTCAACCAACCAATCACCACCTTTACTCTACTACTAATTTGCATGCAGTAACGTCATTGGTTGTTTGGATTACTTGGTCCAATTGCCAGACCCATGCAACGGACAGGCTTTCAGCAACTAGTTTCAACTGTAACAAGCTACAGCTGCTTGGAACAGCATGGCTGCTCCCACTGCAGGGAAAGTTTAGAAATCATAGCTATATAGAGCTGGAAGGGACCTCAAGAAATTATCTAGTCCATCCTCCACACTGAGGCAGGAGTAAGTATGCCCAGACTATCCCTAAGAGCTGACCCAGAGCTCTTAGAAATGGTAAGCTGCAATGCACAGAAAACAAAGGTGCAACAGTTTCAAGCTACTTTCTCTGGTGGAAATCTGGAATTACTCCAGGTGTGACACTACACCCCATATTCTTCAGAGAAATATTGTTATTATATGATTATAGCATAATTAAGATGTGTTTTATGCAAGATGGGTCTTGTGAGATATCATTGGAAAAGTTATAATTTACTGAATATGAAAATCTCATTTGTATGCATGTATCATTTTTGTATCTTGAGTTAGGAATATTGACTATATATCTGTACAACAAAAGTGTTTGCACCTGGAGAACGCCCACCAGACAAAATGTCATCAGTCTGGCTGGCTGGCTGGATACAAGTCAATAAACTATTAGGAAGAACACTAGATCTTTGAAGAGGGTAATCTCCCACCTTCCTCAAATGATGCAAATGGACTTTGAGTTATGGCTGTAAGGTCATGTGATAAAGTCACCTGATACTAGACTCCATAATAAAATTAGTACTTTTCCACTGGCCAGGGGTGGGAATCACACTGGCAGACAAAGGATTCCAGCCATATATAAAACCTATTTAAGTCAGGGAAGTGATTGGAACTAGTTTCTTTAGTATCTGAGCTTATATTGCATTTTTGGTTTGTTTGCTGGGTAATCTGCTTTGATCTGTTTGCTATTCCTTATAATCGACCACCTGACCAGGACAGTAATAATGATGATGAAATGCTAAGGGAAATTAGAGAGGCTATCAAAATTAAGAACCCAATAATAGTGGGGGATTTCAATTATCCCCATATTGACTGGGAACATTTCACTTCAGGACGAAATGCAGAGATAAAATTTCTCGATACTTTAAACGACTGCTTCATGGAGCAGCTGGTACGGGAACCCACAAGGGGAGAGGCGACTCTAGATTTAATCCTGAGTGGAGCGCAGGAGCTGGTCCAAGAGGTAACTGTAGCAGGACCGCTTGGAAATAGTGACCATAATACAATAGCATTCAACATCCCTGTGGTGGGAAGAACATCTCAACTGCCCAACACTGTGGCCTTTAATTTCAAAAGGGGGAACTATACAAAAATGAGAGGGTTAGTTAGACAAAAGTTAAAAGGTACAGTGACTAAAGTGAAATCCCTGCAAGTTGCATGGGCCCTTTTTAAAGACACCATAATAGAGGCCCAACTTCAATGTATACCCCAAATTAAGAAAAACAGTAAAAGAACTAAAAAAGAGCCACCGTGGCTTAACAACCATGTAAAAGAAGCAGTGAGAGATAAAAAGACTTCCTTTAAAAAGTGGAAGTCAAATCCTAGTGAGGCAAATAGAAAGGAGCACAAACGCTGCCAACTTAAGTGCAAGAGTGTAATAAGAAAAGCCAAAGAGGAGTTTGAAGAACGGCTAGCCAAAAACTCCAAAGGTAATAACAAAATGTTTTTTAAGTACATCAGAAGCAGGAAGCCTGCTAAACAACCAGTGGGGCCCCTTGACGATCAAAATTCAAAAGGAGCGCTTAAAGATGATAAAGTCATTGCGGAAAAACTAAATGGATTCTTTGCTTCAGTCTTCACGGCTGAGGATGTTAGGGAGATTCCCAAACCTGAGCTGGCTTTTGTAGGTGACAAATCTGAGGAACTGTCACAGATTGAAGTGTCACTAGAGGAGGTTTTGGAATTAATTGATAAACTCAACATTAACAAGTCACCGGGACCAGATGGCATTCACCCAAGAGTTCTGAAAGAACTCAAATGTGAAGTTGCTGAACTATTAACTAAGGTTTGTAACCTGTCCTTTAAATCGGCTTCGGTACCCAATGACTGGAAGTTAGCTAATGTAACGCCAATATTTAAAAAGGGCTCTAGGGGTGATCCCGCCAATTACAGACCGGTAAGTCTAACGTCGGTACCGGGCAAATTAGTTGAAACAATAGTAAAGAATAAAATTGTCAGACACATAGAAAAACATAAACTCTTGAGCGATAGTCAACATGGTTTCTGTAAAGGGAAATCGTGTCTTACTAATCTATTAGAGTTCTTTGAAGGGGTCAACAAACATGTGGACAAGGGGGATCCGGTGGACATAGTGTACTTAGATTTCCAGAAAGCCTTTGACAAGGTCCCTCACCAAAGGCTCTTACGTAAATTAAGCTGTCATGGGATAAAAGGAAAGGTCCTTTCATGGATTGAGAACTGGTTAAAGGACAGGGAACAAAGGGTAGGAATTAATGGTAAATTCTCAGAATGGAGAGGGGTAACTAGTGGTGTTCCCCAAGGGTCAGTCCTAGGACCAATCCTATTCAATTTATTCATAAATGATCTGGAGAAAGGGGTAAACAGTGAGGTGGCAAAGTTTGCAGATGATACTAAACTGCTCAAGATAGTTAAGACAAAAGCAGATTGTGAAGAACTTCAAAAAGATCTCACAAAACTAAGTGATTGGGCAACAAAATGGCAAATGAAATTTAATGTGGATAAATGTAAAGTAATGCACATTGGAAAAAATAACCCCAACTATACATACAACATGATGGGGGCTAATTTAGCTACAACGAGTCAGGAAAAAGATCTTGGAGTTATAGTGGATAGTTCTCTGAAGATGTCCACGCAGTGTGCAGGGGCGGTCAAAAAAGCAAACAGGATGTTAGGAATCATTAAAAAGGGGATAGAAAATAAGACCGAGAATATATTATTGCCCTTATATAAATCCATGGTACGCCCACATCTCGAATACTGTGTACAGATGTGGTCTCCTCACCTCAAAAAAGATATTCTAGCACTAGAAAAGGTTCAGAAAAGAGCAACTAAAATGATTAGGGGTTTAGAGAGGGTCCCATATGAGGAAAGATTAAAGAGGCTAGGACTCTTCAGTTTGGAAAAGAGAAGACTAAGGGGGGACATGACAGAGGTATATAAAATCATGAGTGATGTTGAGAAAGTGGATAAGGAAAAGTTATTTACTTATTCCCATAATACAAGAACTAGGGGTCACCAAATGAAATTAATAGGCAGCAGGTTTAAAACAAATAAAAGGAAGTTCTTCTTCACGCAGCGCACAGTCAACTTGTGGAACTCCTTACCTGAGGAGGTTGTGAAGGCTAGGACTATAACAATGTTTAAAAGGGGACTGGATAAATTCATGGTGGCTAAGTCCATAAATGGCTATTAGCCAGGATGGGTAAGAATGGTGTCCCTAGCCTCTGTTCGTCAGAGGATGGAGATGGATGGCAGGAGAGAGATCACTTGATCATTGCCTGTTAGGTTCACTCCCTCAGGGGCACCTGGCATTGGCCACTGTCGGTAGACAGATACTGGGCTAGATGGACCTCTGGTCTGACCCGGTACGGCCTTTCTTATGTTCTTATGTTCTTATGTTCTTACTTAATAGCTATCTTTTGTAGTTAATAAAGTTGTTTTTGTTTTCTCTAAAACCAGTGGAATGCATAACTGGGGAGCAAAAAGCTGTGCATATCATCCTCCACATTGAGGGAGGGGGTGAATTTCATGAGCGTACACTGGACAGTTCTCCGTGCAGTGCAAGACGGTACAATTTTGGGTTTACACTCCAGAAGGGGTGTGCACTTGAGTGCTGGGAAATTCCTTAGCTGAAGCCTTCCCATGCAGTGCTGATTTCAGTGTCTGCGTCTTTCTGCAGCTGGGCATGTCCCTACCTGAGGCTGTGCTGGAGGACACTTGAGAGGGCCTGGCTGAGCAGAACAGTGTATGGGAGCCCAGGATGGTGGAAAAGGTGGGCTTAGCAGTACTCCAATAGATCAGGTGGCACCCCAGAGGTGGGGAGCAACCCATCACACCAGGTTTACCCCAGAGCGAAAGAGGTAAGAATCTAGCCTGGAGCCTTTAAGATCTGCAGAGCCCTACGCAGATAGGGCCTTATGCATCTAAATCAACACCTTGAACTGCACTTGGCACTGGTTTGGAACACCCCGTGAATAAAGCACTTGGCTGTGCACATATTGCTGATGCTCACCAGAATCTGTCAAAACGGTGACAGAGACATAGAGCGAGTGGCCAACCAGTTCGTTCAGGTTGGCAAACCGAGCCTGAAGCATCGCTCTGGTCAGCGATGCTTCTCCATCTCCGTCATCTATCTAGAAAGGGAGAGAGAGTTTCATGACCTCACCCACACAGTTTCCCAGGAGGTGTGAATCCCTCCCCCCCACATCCAAGAACAAGAATTACCGAGATTCTCTTGAGAGACTGTGGGATACTCCTCTTCTCATCATCCACCTTCACCCCAAAGAGGACTAAGGCATTGCCATCTAGTTTTTTCCCATATAGGTACCTGGGGGAGATAAGGATGGGTAAGTGATCAGGAACAGTCAGCATGGATTCACCAAGGGCAAGTCATGCCTGACTAACCTAATTGCCTTCTATGACAAGATAACTGGGTCTGTGGATGAGGGGAAAGCAGTGGATGTGTTATTCCTTGACTTTAGCAAAGCTTTTGATACGATCTCCCACAGTATTGCTGGCAAGTTAAAGAAGTATGGGCTGGATGAATGGACAATAAGGTGGGTAGAAAGCTGGCTAGATCGTCGGGCTGAATGGGTAGTGATCAATGGCTCCATGTCTAGTTGGCAGCCGGTTCCAAGTGGAGTGCCCCAAGGGTCGGTCCTGGAGCCGATTTTGTTCAATGTCTTCATTAATGATCTGGAGGATGGTGTAGACTGCACCCTCAGCAAGTGGTAGATATGCTGGAGGGTAGGGATAGGATACAGAGGGACCTAGACAAATTAGAGGATTGGGCTAAAAGAAATCTGATGAGGTTCAGCAAGGACAAGTGCAGAGTCCTGCACTTAGGACGGATGAATCCCATGCACTGCTACAAACTAGGGACCGAATGGCTAGGCAGCAATTTTGCAGAAAAGGACCTAGGGGTTACAGTGGATGAGAAACTGGATATGAGTCAACAGTGTGCCCTTGTTGCTGTCACAGAGTCCCCAGGCGATGCTCTGGAACTGCTCCCCACAAAGCCAGTCAGGACTTTGGGGAGCCTCCTCTCCCTTGGAGCAGACTGTCTTCAGGGCAAGAAGCTCACACGGCTTCACCTCCTGGTCTGACCTTGGAGCATTCAGCATATGCCCCTCTGTGCACTTCCCACAGTGAGTCCGCCCAGGCGGGGTCCTGGGGAAGCCAGAGGGTCCTGCAGTCAGACATGACTCTCAGCCAGCCAGTGAAACAGAAGTTTATTAGAGGACAGGAACACAGTCTAAAACAGAGCTTGGAGGTACAGAGAATGGAATCCCTCAGCCGGGTCCGTTCTGGGGCCCAGCAACCCAGACACCCACGTCGGCATTCACTCCCCGTCCCCAGCCAGCTCCCAACTGAAACCCCCTCCAACCCCTCCTTTCTGGCCTTTGTTTCTTTCCTGGGCCAGGAGGTCACCTGATCTCTTAGTTCACCTTTAGCTATCCCCTTTCAAGGGGGGAAGGGCCCTGGCCATTTG